>NC_059377.1:37468775-37613775 GCF_019703515.2 Myxocyprinus asiaticus | reverse complement strand
ATTATATAGAAAATGATGGTATAAGCACAGATTTGTGAGCAGCAGTAAACAGTGGCACATAAAACCTTATTACCATTATCCAGACCATACTAATCAAGCGAGAGGTGCTTGCATCAGCAAATCACAAGAGATCACTTGCATTAAGCATCATCGTGGCTCAGATACGTTTCACTCTAGTGCGTTAACTACTTCTCATTAAGCTGAGTCAACAAAGTATAGCAAATACAATTAATATCGCCTCTTGTTTGTCTACATGTTGACACAATCATCATTATGATCTCCCTCTGTTCAAACTTGACATTGAGAAATACAGTGAATGTGGACATCTGAAAAATGGTGTTACTGTGATTTTTGTGTCAATCAAAATGTGACCACCTAAAAGCTGGGTACTTTTTAAATCAAACATTTTAGCCACTGTGACTCTTTTATTAATAAAACACTGGCGGTTTAGAGCATGCAGAAAAAACACTCTAGAAGAACTTGTCTCATGTCTGGGAGTGACAGTGTGTCACACAGTTCTAGGAGCACTATATGTGTGCGTTCCCCCTTTCTCATGTCTTTGCCATGTATTTTTCAAAAGTGTCAATAAACCTGCTCTTCGGCACAGTTGAAGTTTGTACACTCAGCAAAAAAAAAAGAAATGTCCTCTCACTTTCAACTGCTTTTATTTTCTGCAAACTTAACATGTGTAAATATTTGTATGAACATAAAAAGATTCAACAACTAAGACATTAACTGAACAAGTTTCACAGACATGTGACTAACAGAAATGGAATAATGTGTTCCTGAACAAAGGGGGTGGGTCAAAATCAAAAGTAACAGTCAGTATCTGGTGTAGCCACCAGCTGCATTAAGTACTGCAGTGCATCTCCTCCTCATCTGTACCAGATTTGCCAGTTCTTGCTGTGAGATGTTACCCCACTCTTCCACCAAGGCACTTGCAAGTACCAGGACATTTCTGGGGGGAATGGCCCTGGCCCTCACCCTCCAATCCAACAGGTCCCAGACGTGCTCAATGGGACTGAGATCCGGGCTCTTCGCTGGCCATGGCAGAACACTGACATTCCTGTCTTGCAGGAAATCACGCACAGAACGAGCAGTATGGCTGGTGGCATTGTCATGCTGGAGGTTCATGTCAGGATGAGCCTGCAGGAAGGGTACCACATGAGGGAGGAGGATGTCTTCCCTGTAACGCACAGCGTTGAGATTGCCTGCAATGACAACAAGCTCAGTCCGATGATGCTGTGACACATCACCCCAGACCATGACGGACTCTCCAAATCGGTATAATGGTGTAAATTCCGAACATGAAGAGCGCTTTTTGCCAATCCTGTCTAGTCCAGCGAAGGTGGGTTTGTGCCCATAGGCGACGCTGTTGCCGGTGATGTCTGGTAAGGACCTGCCTTACAACAGGCCTACAAGCCCTCAATCCATCCTCTCTCAGCCTATTGCGGACAGTCTGAGCACTGATGGAGGGATTGTGCGGTCCTGGTGTAACTTGGGCAGTTGTTGTTGCCATCCTGTACCTGTCCCACAGGTGTGATTTTCAGATGTACTGATCCTGTACAGGTGTTGTTACACGTGGTCTGCCACTCCGAGGACGATCAGCTGTCCTTCCTGTCTCCCTGTAGCGCTGTCTTAGGCGTCTCACAGTACGGACATTGCAATTTATTGCCCTGGCCACATCTGCAGTCCTCATGCCTCCATGCAGCATGCCTAAGGCACGTTCACGCAGATGAGCAGGAACCCTGGGCATCTTTCTTTTGGTGTTTTTCAGAGTCAGTAGAAAGGTCTCTTTAGTGTCTTTAAGTTTTTATAGCTGTGACCTTAATTGCCTACCGTCTGTAAGCTGTTAGTGTCTTAACGATCGTTCCACAGGTGCATGTTCATTAATTGTTTAAGGTTCATTGAACAAGCATGGAAAACATTGCTTAAACCCTTTACAGTAAAGATCTGTAAAGTTATTTGGATTTTTACAAAATTATCTTTAAAATACAGTGTCCTGAAAAAAGGACATTTCTTTTTTGCTGAGTTTATGTGACTTACTTGCCTTGCAAACTCTTTGCAGGTTTTGGATTTTCAGGACACTGTCATTTCAGGATGACCAGAGCAATATTTCAGATGCAATGAGTGGTCCTTTAGTTATGAACGAGTTATTCAGTCGCATTACTTTTTTGATACACATCTTCTGTTAATAATAAATGCAACTGAAGTTTATTCTGTGAATGTGTTTCCATAATAATTTATGCGCATTTCTTCTTATCGTATAAAAAATTGTATCCACCTCAAGCGAGTGCATGCGTTTTTATGCACATTTTGGAGATTTTATTCGTATCTTGGTGTTTCCTTTCAGCAGTTTTTATACAATATCCCAGAATGCACATAAAAATACATGGATGGAAACCCAGCTAATGACACAATCGAATATTTGAAGGAAGGACAACAAATATGCCAGGTTAAATACATATATGATGGATGAAGCCGTGCTACAGTTGCATTATCTAGGTCTGTTAGTAACTAAAGAGTTTACAAGACTTTAAAAAGATGATTTATTCTTTTAGTTCGACTGAAATCAAACTTTTAAAGTGCATCTAAATATACTGAGTGAGAATTAGAACAAGAAATGATGGGCAGAGGAAGATTCCGACTATTATTTTCAGTGTGTCTAATGTAACCACAAGGTCACAGCTCCAACATGTTTCTTTAATAGACAGTAATGTCATTATTATCATCATCATGCAGAAAAATTAATCCAGAGGAACTGAATAATGTTTAAAAAAATTAATCTTATGAAAAAGATGTTATTTTTTAAAGCAGTGGTACTGATGTAAATAACATTGTATTATAGACACCGAGCCTAAGGATAATGCACTTATGTTAAAAAATAATTAAATTGCCGCATGAATCAGGCACTGTAAAATGAATTAGAACAATGCAGTGTGATCTTTAAAAGTAGAATAAAGAAATAGGAGTTAAAACGTGTTGACGTGGCTGGCTCATTCCCTGCAGACTTACACTCTGCTTTGGCACAGATCAAGCTGGTCGTAGGATAACTGAAAGAACGCAGGATGGCACCGATGGCCAAGCTTAAGTCCTCGTTGCTAGGATACAGTGTCACTGAGGCAAAGCGCAGATATGGCAAGCGTGTAGTCTCTTCTGGACCAATCTTAATGTGAGGAATCTGGGAGGAACAGACAGAAAAAAAATATAAGGAGATATAGAAAGAAAAGGAGTGAATGTTTGATCAACCAAAACCATTTTTTACAATGGCCAACACCGATATCAAAGAGAGCAGGGTGACTGATATTATACTATACAGTATAATGTGGGATTCAAAATCTAATTTAAATACGTCAATAAACTTAAAATAAAATAAAAAGATTTAGGAAATTAAATGAAAAATAATATGACATTAAAGAATAAAAATGAAAGAGTCTGCACTTTTTCTAGGTCACTAATTAAACGTTAGGAAATCTGTGACAGGGAGTGCATTTACGTGCACACCAATACGCTGATAAATACCAAAAATCATCTTATTGAAAAATCATAATGCACGAAAACCACATTTACGTGAGATTTGAAATCTTTGTGTTGTTCTCTGCACACAACATTTGCACACACTGAATAAACCAGTTAGAACGTCGGGAAAGGTGTTTACATGCAATGCGAAATCGGGGTAATGAGCAAAAATCTGTGTGCCGATTGGTTTATGCTTAATTCAATAAAGCGAAACCGTTTTAAGTGTTTACATGACCACACACGTTGTTGGCTTTTTAATCATATTCAGTGTAAGATCGTGCATGTAAACGCGTTCATCAGGGGTGTAAAATATTTGAGTAAAATTACAAAAAAGTGTTTAACAGTTAAGAATTATTTTTTGGGATTTGTACTCGAGTGCAGTTTAAAAGGAATACTTGTACTTAATTACATTTCCAAAGAAAAAATGGTACTTTTTACTCCTTACCATTTTATTTAAACTTGAAAAGTACTCATTACATTTTTGCAGATCATTTTCTTTCATCTTACTGGACTGAAGCTGCCTTTTCACTGCATCCAGAGTGTCGCACGGCGGCTGTGTGGAGTTCTGACCATCTGCAAAGGGCGGAATTTCGGATCAGATTTAGCTTACTTTTAAATATTTGTGCGACTAGACCGTATGTGACCGCCAGACTGAATGTGATATATTAATTCAAAACTATGAGCGCAAAGTGAGAAACACTGACGGTTTTTGTCCTAAACTTTATTCTAAACACTACTTCTGCTACTTCTACAGATTGGACAGTTATGAAGTCAAAAATTATCATTCACTTTGCAAATATATACAGTATATATAAAAACAAAAGGCTTTTGTAATTTAATGTGCAAATGTCATTTATTTCTAAACTTTCTACACTATCATATTTAAATCATATCTATGAATATCTACTCCCTATTTGTTGAAGTATTATTATTGTTGTTGTTATTGTTGTTGTTATGCAACTATTAATTATAATAATACCTATAAAACCAGCAATGATAGTGATAATAATAATGATAAAATAAAAATAATGGAATGGAGTAAATATTAATTATGAATTTGATTGAATTCATCCATCTGCTCAACAGAAAGTTTTGGTAGCAAACCTTAGAAAACAATTCACAAAATCAACAACATAACCAACTTTCTTCAGATCTTATTTAGAGAGCTTTCTCCATGTCTCAAGGGGCTGGGTGCTCTGACATCGTAATTGGTGAGTGCCTTCTCCAATGCAACGAACAATGTGTGACTGTGGCAACGTTTTTGCAAAATAAGTTTTGCTGTCTCAAGGCAGTTCCGAAATGAAATTTCCACTTTGTGGTGCTAAAAGCGAGTGAAATGTTCTCCCGAAAAGACAAGGTTTTTGAGGTTAATGTTCTATGGAGATTTAAATCAACAAAACTGACCTCCCTACCCTAAACCTAAACCTAACCGAGTGTAATTGAAAGCAGATGTGACATGAAAAACAATTTCTGAAGCAACCACATCATTTTGTGGTGCTTCTATTACACTTAGGGCTCACGTGTGGACTCGCGTGCGCTTCAGGACTCATATCGCTGTTGAGCTACCGTGCAATTTGATCACACTCGAACAAGGTTGTAAATGTAGTTGGTTATGTAATGCAAATGTTAAAATGAGTCATGCGCTATAGTAAAAGTGTTTATATGTCATAAAATAGCACTGTGTGAGAAACAGAGTGAAAACTAAGTGTTTATCAACTGATAATTTGCTGTTTTACTCGTGATTTGTGTAAAAGTGAATAGAAGTCATTGTTGTTTCAGCGCCTCTAGTGTTCATTTCACCAGGAAACTGCCGTGTTATGTACAACTGGCCACATAAAAATCATTTTGCAAAAATGTAGTTATTGTAACATGATTCTATGATCAGTCAGAGACAGTAAAAAGTGACTTAACAAACCAATCGAATTTAACAACATCCTCTCTCACACAATCTCCTCTTTTGATTTCATTCTAGCTGGGAAAAAAGTTACTTTTTACTTTTTTAATACTTAAGTACAATTTAATGTGAATGCTTTTTTACTGTCACTCAAGTATGTTTGTTTGCTAGATACTTGGACTAATTTTCACTCGGTATCCATACTTTCACTTAAGTATAATATCTGAGTACTGTTTTACAACCCTGGCATTCATTGACCATGTTCTCCTTTATACAAAAAATGATTGTAAATGTTATAATATATTAATATACTGTATACTGTGTGTGTGTGTGTGTATATATATATATATACAGGGTTGGGAAGGTTACTTTTGAAATGTATTCCACTACAGATTACAGAACACATGCTGTAAAATGTAATTTGTAACATATTTCATTAGATTACTCAAGGTCAGTAACGTATTTGGATTACTTCTTCAGCACTGGTAGATTTTTTCACTTGTTTTGACTATAAAAACTCTGCCAGTACAGTAAGACAAAATACACATGTTAAAAATACATTCTCTGAAAAACCTAAATATCTTATGCAGTGTTGTTTCTAAAACAAAATAAATCAAATTGATCTTGTTTTAAGGATTTTTAGATATTTTTACAGGAAAACAATACAAAAATTATTATCAAGAATATGATTTTTGCCCTAATATAAAAGGTCTTACTAGAAAAAAAGAAATTATGATCCAATGTGAATTTTCTTGATAAAAAAAATATGATCGTGCCTGCTAACATGTGCATGTAAAATGGCTAGAAATAGCATTTTAGCTTAGCATAAAGCTGACAATTTACACAAAGGTTTATTTCTATTACTTCTGCTCCAAACTTACTTCAAACTTACTTCTCTGTCTGCTCGTATGAATGTAACACATCATAAGAAAGTGTTTCACTACTGTTCAGATGCACTTTGGATCGCATCATTTATATGTATAAATGTTTTCCATCTGAAAGGACTAAATATTAAATGAAACAAATGACAATAAAATGCAAAGTAATCGCTTCAGTAATCAAAATACTTTTTGAATGTAACTGTATTCTAAATACCAATTATTTAAATTGTAACTGTAGTGGAATACAGTTACTTATATTTTGTATTTTAAATACGTATTCCCATTACATGTATTCCATTACTCCCCAACCCTGCGTATGTGTGTATATATATATATATATATACACAATTTAATGATCACAAATGAGGCATTCACAAAACTGCTGAAATTAAATGGCTATGCATTTCACACAGTATTAAATAGTTAATTGTCCAAGTGGGGACGGTTATTGGCCAAAATGATCATCTCAAAATCGGCCGATTAATCAGCCTGGTCGAAACGTCAGTCTATCACGGGCCGTAAGGGAAATAAAAAAGAGAGAAAATATGGAAAATTAGGTCAGAGGAAGAGATACTTGTCAAGTGGCAAAGCAAAAGAACACAGAAAATAATGGCCTGCGGCTGAGGAGCATTGTGAATTAATAATTTCAGAAACTGTTACAGACATACACAATACAGACGTGATTCCTTCTTTTTTGTTTCTCACCTCTTTTTCCCCACATACATGACTGACAGTTGATCCAGAAGCAGGACTAGAGGCTGGACCAATGACAGAGACCACTCCCTTTGGCAAAATCTGACACACTGAGAGAGTTAAAGATGTATTATTAGAAAGAGACAGAAAAATAGAGAGAGAAAGAGCAGGGTACTAGAGCAAGACAGTGACTGAATGAATAAGGGACAGGCTAGAGAGAGAGCGACAGACATTGCAGTGGGCAGAGAAAAATCCAACATCTTGGACGCCGTCCAGTTCTGTGTCCTGTTCCTAGATGATATATCAAATTAGGAGTCAATGCAAGGCTCTTTTTGATTAATTACATCAATAAGCACAACTCAGATTTATGCGCTGCCTACAGGAGATTGCTGCTCTAACTCTACAAAAGAAAGAGGGGGAGAGAGAGCACAGGGTGTATATTTAGATGAAAAGATTTTTCTCTTTGTTGCTTCTTAACTGTGTTGCATTGAAATATTCAGTGCAATGTTCATGTGTGACATGGGCATGTAATTCATTTTGAAATTAATTATCCTTGATGTTATATATACATCAGGTCTGAGAAAAAATCCTAGCCTACTCTTTCAATTCATGAGCTGGAATTTGAATTGAATTGGTCATTTCCCATCAGATGTTGAATTGGAATTTGAATTGGGATGCCAGGAAGAGTTATTTACTGAATGGCAATTCAAAGAAATTCACAAAACTTCACACAAATCACACAGTTAATCCACTTTAGTCCAACAAAACAATTTTGAATGGTGCAAACCCTTATACTTTCAGTCCATTTTAGTCCAATGGTTAAAGGGATAGTTCACCCAAAAATGAAAATTCTCTCGTCATTTACTCACCCTCATGCCATCCCAGATGTGTATGACTTTCTTTCTTCTGCAGAACACAAAAGAAGGTTTTTTTAGCTCTGTAGGTCTATACAATATAAGTGAATGGTGACCAGATCTTTGAATCTTCGGAAATCACATAAAGGCAGAATAAAAGTAATCCATAAGACTCCAGTGGTTAAATCCTTATCTTCTGAAGTGATATGATAGGTGTGGGTGAGAAACAGATCAATATTTAAGTCCTTTTTTCCTATAAATCTCCACCTTTAACCAGCCCGACCAATAGGTGGCAATATGCATGAAGAATGCAAATTGCCAAAAAACAAAAGAAGATGAAAGTGAAAGTGGAGATTTATGGTAAAAAAAAAAATGTACTCACACCTATCATATCACTTATGAAGATATAGATTTAACCACTGGAGTCATATGGATTATTTTTATCATGAATTTTGGAGATTCAAAGTTCTAGTCACCATTCACTTGCATTGTACAGACCTACAGAGCGGAGATATTCTTCTAAAAATCTTACAGTACACATCTGGGATGGCATGAGGATGAGTAAATGATGAGAGAATTATAATTTTTGGGTGAACTATTCCTTTAAGTAAGAATGAATATGTCAGAGCTTGTTTGTTGGACTCACTTGTGTCGGTAGTCTCGTACTGAGAGTCTTTCTGCAGCTCAAATATGTCAACCTCCACGCGAGCTCGGGAAGGGCCCTCCAACACACTATTGATGTTCTCTCGGGCCAGAGCCAAAGCCAGCCGCTCTCCACGTCCACACGCTGACTGATCATCTAAAATAGCAGCTGAAAGGGGAAAAAATCATATGCTGTGTTTACAAAAAAGTTTATCGGTGCTGAGGTCTGTGCTTTGTTTCTGCACTGGTATTTCATGAAGATATTTGATGTTGATGATAGATGTTTTGTTTGTTTCTAAAAGACTGATTTACTCCTCATGACTGAACAGAAACAAGATTGTAACGATTGAAAAAATGTTGCATGTAATAATGTTAACTGATTAGACTATTTCTCAGTACTCTGCTTTCAACTTAAAAATTCATTATTATAAAGAAAACATGAACAATTATTTTTCTCATTTGTCAGTTTGGAGCCTTGCCGGAGTTTAAATGATGCTGTATTGTTCACAATAATCAAGGACATGCTGATGCTTAAAACAGTCAGTCACATACTGTGAAGTAACAGCTAAGTACAAGTGACTTTGAAGAAGGTTCCTGTTTGAAATCGATAATATTGCTCAGTTTGGCAAACATTAGCCTATCTCGACATCTCTTCACGCTCTCTGTTGTTTGAAACAGGTGCTTAGTTTAAAAAGATTAACCCTAGTAGGAGGTCACTATTTACAGAAAATTCAATCAAGAACCAATGTGCGCTGATTTATGCTGGCTGCCTTCATTACAAGTAAATCACTTGGATTATCTGAAGACTGTACCGGTGCTCTTTTTTGCTCATTCCAATTACAAGAATGAGTTTTCATTGAGCCTTTATCTATGTAGATATATCTGATAAAGCTGGAAGAACTAAGGTGGAATGAGGCCTCTTGCTGGGTAGGAAGCAGCTTTGGTAAGTGGCTTTGTTAAACTTTATTGTATAGCCTAGAGTTTGCTAAGACAAACATAAATTTACTATTGCTTACACTTAAGGTTATGGGGTTATTACAAGTATTACCCGAACTATGGTGCATATTTCGTGTTGCACAGTTTATGTTATGGACATGAATGATAAATCAAATCAGCAGTTTATTGGGGTGGAAGATAAAATAAGCAAACTATCAAACAGACTTACATTGAAGAAGGGAACAGAAGTATATCTAGAGACCAGAATATCATAGAGACTTGGGTGTGGGCTCTTTTGACTTAACCTAACAACACCATAGTAACCTCCCAGCACCCCTAGCAACCACATAGCAATGTGATACAAACCCCATCATGGCGTTGAGTTTTTGCACAGGCAAGCACCACTTCTAATTATTGCCCTCTCTTGTACTTTAGGCCTGAACTGAAAAGCAAGATGCTAACTGATTCAATCTAGAACTGGCTCCAGTTTTACTGGTGCACCAACACAGTAATGTGGGACATTAGATGATATGAAGAAGACTGTCTTTCTGCACCTCAAATGAAAGACATTTCGTTTGTTGTCTAACAGGAAGTAGATGGTGGTTCTTACCCATCCTGACGGCTGCGAGGGCGGGAGCCTGGCTGTGGAAAGATGGGGCCATGGTCAGCAGTAGCAGGAAGAGGAAGAGGAGGTGAATCGACAGCAGCAGCGCTGGCAGAGCCGGCATCTTCCACTGCTCCTCATGGAGAAAGGTCGTCTGGCTGCCTACACCGCCACCTAAAGGGCAGGTAAGAAATTACACATGAGAAATCATTCGGTGACGTAGGAATATGGGAATGGTCACCAAAGGTGGTGTCACATGTGATTTACAAAAATATATACAGTACTGTGCAAAAGTCTTAGGCACATAAGATGTTAAACAAAAGCATTGTCTTAAGATGGTTATTTATATCTGCTACTTTAGTGTGTCAATAGGAAATATAAATGTTTGACTCCCAAACATTACTTTTGCAAATAGAAAGAATTTGAACAGAAGAACAGGGAGCCCTGCAACAGATGTCATGGCCCCCACAGAGACCCCCACTGAACATCGTGTCAGTCTGAGATTACATAAAGAGACAAAAGCAATTGAGACAGCCTAAATAGATAGAAGAATTGTGGTGAATTCTCCAAGAAGCTTGGAACAGCCTATCTGCCAACAACCAAGAAAAACTGTATCCAGGTGTACCTAGGAGAATTGGTGCTGTTTTAAAGGTAAAGATGGTCACACCAAATATTGATTTAGCTTTTTTAATGTTTACTGGACTTTGTATGACATTAAGTGATAAATGAAATCTATTTATGCCATTATTTTTGAAGATATCCTCACTATGCAACATTTTTCACAAGTGCCTAAAACTTTTTTACAGTACTCTATGTTATGGAAATACATGGCCTGATATTTTTATTCATTACTTTTATTAATTCTGACTTTTGGACAACACAATTCCAAGCGTCCACTTTCAAAAGAGACCACAATTATGCCTGTAATACAAAAGTGTGATGCATTTGTGTTAATAAGACTTACACACTGTATATACAATTTAACACTGACTACATTGTTCTGTAAAAAGAAAGTGTCTGTCTGACCAGCATTTGTGACTGTTTTGATGAAGGTGAGATGATAAGGTGACCAAATTAGTGGGTTACTAGGCTTTACCAGGTGATTTTATTCACTGGCCTCTGGTCACCAAGCAATTTCTAAAAGTGGGCCGCAACGCAAGCTATGTAATTTGAGTATCCCTGGGTTATTGTGTTTATTATGGCATTAGGCATGTTGACTGCTTGATGTTGTTGTCCATACTTTTATTTTGTTAGTCCAAATTAACATTATACTGTATGTATATTGTGATTCATTTTTCATATCCACAATGTATATTGTCACATTATTTTATTGTGATATATCGTGACACAATATATCATTAAAACCATAAAAATGACCATGTTTATTCTACCTGCCATGCAGGCAGGTCATGTGAAAACAATACTGCATGCTATTGTTTAAAACATTTAGCATTCAATAATACATACCAATATATTGTAACATACAATTATTAAAAAACAGTAGTATATAGTATATTATACGCAATATGTACTGTACTGTAGTGAGCAGTACACTAGTATACCGTTCCAAACACAGCCCTAGATAAGGCTAGATTTAGGACAGTTCACAACCACTCTGTCCATATTTTGCATTATACACTTAAGCTATTAAGAATTCCCCGTTGACCATTTTTGTTTGGAAGCAGCAAAACGCACCACTTTTTAAATAGAAAATGCCTGTTTTTTTCCATGTCCTTCACTAACACAGACACACAGAAACACACAAGCATATAGTTTATCACACACAGAGAGAGGTAAGTGAGAGTCCCACACACTTGCACACACTGTATTCGCTTCTCTCAATGCTCTAATTTGAGCCAAATGCAAGATGCTGTAGATATGGTGAAATAAAATATTCAGGACCAAGTACATTGCTTTATATTAGCACCTGAAAACATATTTGCAGCAACTGCAGTGACACATTTCGTACCACATGCTGTGATATAAATCAGTTCACCCTAAGCAAACCTTAAAACCAAATACAGAGAAGCAGAGAGAATAGAATGCAGGCAGAAGAAACAGACTCAAAAATGGCTTTTGGGAGACAAGCTTTGGGAAGCGAGCGAAAGATTGAGTGCTTGACGAATGCAGTATAATAGACCCAAAAAGACTCCAGTCTGTTCCAACAGTGAATGTGTGTGTGTTTGCTTGTGTATGATTCCATGGATGGCATAAAACAGAGACACAAGTCAACCTAAAGATGAAGCACCTCAACCCTAAAGCTGCTGTCAATCCTGGGTTGCCTGTGTTTGAGTTTGTCAACAGCATGATTTGTATTGGCCTTGCATGGCTCGGCGAAGTAAATGTTTATCTTTTCTGCCAATAAGGCCCTTTGAATGCATTCATATTGAACTCTGAATGGAACCTCAATGAAGTGAGTAAACCAAAAGGGGAAGAGAGGATGGAAGAAAGGCAGTCGGTATGAGATAGCGAGAGAGAGAATGCAGAAATATCTGGAGGAGAAGATGAAAGCGAACCAAGGGAGATAGTGAGAGGGGAGAGGGTAGGAGGAATAAGAAAGTATTAGCACACACAAGTAAACACCACATGAGGGAACAGCATGCTGAATGGGCAGAAATTCAAGATCTGCTGTTTCAGTTATTTAACTGTTAGCATTCCCGTATACCAGCAGTGAACTTAAAAGTCAATGTAATTACCCACAGGCTTGCATAATCGATGGAGCCACTGAGCCTTGCTCTGACTCTCCTTTAAAATGTATAACATGCATTTAACACATCCTAAGAATGATACATGACAATTCACATCCTGCTAACAGACATCCTTTCAATAGTGACTAGCCTCTTTTTCAGCTGCTTGGGTTCTGGAACCATAATTCCCATTAAGTTTCTCCTCAGGGATGTCATAAAATTCTTAAAGCTAGAGTTTTAAGGCTTGATCCAAATCAGCCAGTTCCAAGGTGAAAAGCCCCAAGCATTAATAGTAGATAAAACACTTGAAAACCATATTAAAATATACTGGTAGTGATTGATGTAAAATCGCTTTGAGTGTCGTGTTAGAAAAGCACTATAAGTGTAAAATTCATTCATTCAAAATATGTAAATAGGAGTGTTTTTTATATTCATCAAAGCAAGTAATATTTAAATTTTACATGTTTAATTGTGTAACATAACATCAACATAAAAATAGCATGTTATGACACCGGCTCTGGCACTGTCCAGGTAAGCTCAAATCATGAGATTCTTCCGCCAGAAGAGCAGTGCCAAAACACGACTAACGTAAAGTGTTCTTGCGTAAATTGCTTGCAATTTTTATTTCAACCACAGATGTCGCTAGAGAGCACAAAGTACGTAGTGCAGCTTTAAAAATCAGGGGGGAAAAAAGAAAAACAGACAAGATGAAGCACTCATTCTACAAACAGTGAATGATGTAATAAAATGTTTTTGGGATTTTTATTCCTTATTATAAAATTAATGATCTAATACTGCAACATCCCATATTAAGTAGAGCTAGGTAGGTAGCAAACTAACGTAACCTACTGTAGCTTGCCTCTACTAACCTGCGAAAACTCACCACAACTCCATTCCAGTTTCCATGGTAACACTGACTTCTCTGATTGGTGGATTTTACTATAGAATTGTAGTGTGGTAGTAGTGTACTATTTCAATGGCAATTCCGCAATTAAACACACTATTTTAAAAAAGAACAAAAGCATTTATCATCATTTAACAACCTTAGAGCTCATAATTAATCTGTCTTAAAGGTTTATACATTATCAAGTAGCAAAATCAATCTTGCTTTAGAGATGAATGGCATTTGAATTACATTTTTGTTCCAGAACCCTACAGTTGATCTCTATGAACACTTGTTATACTTCTTTTCGACATGAAAATATTTAGTGTGTGTATGATTTCAAACAAATCCCATTCTTAGATGGGTGTATGACAAGTGCTTAGTATCAGACCAGTAATAAGGCATTTTACGCCATAAACCTGCTTTGTATTTACTTAAATGAAAGTACTCTTAGTGTGCTTTCTAGATGCTGTGTTGAAAATTAAGAATATTGTTGAGTCTCTAAACTTGCTGAGGTTCTGTTTGAAGACAAAAAAAGCACCTGAGATCATGCTTTTAGGAATCTAACTGTAACTACCAAAAGTCACCAATACTGTTAACTTTTTATGATCAATTCTACTGAGCAATTTTTACATCTGAAAAATAACACTAGTGGGTGTCAAAGTTAATCAGGTTTTTGACTAGCTCCTGTATATACCACAGTAAAAGCAGAAATACTGTATTTCAGCCAGACATTTCTCTCATGCTGTCAAATTCAATATCCTAATTCTCAAATTACACCTCAAACGCTGTCCTGCGGTTTCATTCGGATTTACTTTGGAACAGCCACTCAAAGCCAACTGGCTAAGATCCTTCTCCACAGGCTGTTTTAGAAGGAAAAATGTTGAAACAGTCAGTGTTCCTAATATGCCTGTCACTTGTCAACCTGACTGTAATGTGTCTGTGTGTGTTTGGGACATTAGCATGGCTCATCCTGCAAGGTTGAGGCAAATAAAAAGGTTTGTTTGCCTCAGAGGCAGCACTGACACGGCATCCGTGCTGCCTAGGGTACTATAATGAAGGGATAATCCTCTTATTTAGCCACAAACAGAGTATATTTTTTCCTTTTCCTTCTTTGTGATGAGGTGTGTGTATGTGTTACAGTCCATTATAAAGCAGCAAAACAAACATAGAAACATTGGCAACCGGTAACTGGAAAGAACATCTTGGGATGTTTGGGTGTGTGTGTGTGTGTGTGTGTGTGTGTGTGTGTGTGACAGAAAAAAAGGAAGGAAAGTAAGAGTGTCTAGATGAGAGATCTGGGCAGAGGGTGGATGGTGTGTTTTACAAAAGGGGTGAAACAGTATAAGAAATGCATCTCAATTTTATTAAAAAGGTTTTAAATCAGAGATGCTAGTAAATTACCTGCCTTACTCACACAATGTTTTATTAAACTTAATGACCAAATAAAAAGTACATTAAAATCTTTATACTCGCAGTCTAGGCAAACAGGACATGTGTCTTTTTTAGCCTGTGCCTTGAGCCTGTGCTCGCTAACTATCTTCTTGGGTTGTAAAAGACGACATGTTTTGACCCAATGCAAAACGACAGGCTTCTACAGTGACTTTACAGTCAAGTTCTTCCCCACTCTCAACTGCTGTTTCTTTCCAAAACTTTTCTCATCACCCTCACAAATCATCAGCTCGAGGCTACTAATGCCATGCACGCTCCCACATACAAACCCCATCCAGATGCTTTGTCTGTATGAGAGGAGCTAAAAATAAGGCTAACTTTTCCTCTGTTGCAGAGGGTCTAAGAATAACTGGTCATTTGAATCTTTTATTCAGATTATATCATTTAAATACATAATAAACACACCAATTTCATGATACGATACGATGCAGAAGCCTCATGATACGAGTATAAAAATAACAGCAGCAACACAATTTTTTCAGCTTAAACTTATTCAAGGATTCAACATAAATGTATTTTAAATCTTAAGTGACACATCAGTGTCTGCCATTGGCAATATAAAGCAGAGCTTTAAAGTAACTTAAACACCAGCACTGCAATTATCAGCAGAAGTCATTTTAATTTGAATAGCACTTTTCACAATGTGAGTGCTCAGTGCCTTCTCTCCGGGGAGGAGACTGTGTCGCAGCTCTCATGTTGCATTGCTTGGTTTTAATGACACTTCTGTATTTAGTTATGTATCGTACGATACATATGATATCAAATCGAGAGCGTCATATCGTACGATACAATACAATATTTTTTACCCACCTAATGTAAACTTATTGACTGCTGTTCTCTGACCTGTCTTAAACACCTCCTTAATATACCAGATATCTCTTTTCAAACACAAAGTTCGCAAATGCCAAAGTAATACTGGATCAATAAATTCTTTACAAAGTAATTGCAATCATAAGCCACACATTTGCATGATTCATCAGTAATTTTCTTCACATTTTAAATTTTCATTTACATTGTGAATCGTAAAATTATAGTATCACAAAAGAAAATAGTGAAAAAAAGACAAAATGAGAAAGACTAGGGTGAGCAGAAGGGCACCAGGACATTTTGAAACAACATTATTTAGGGATTTGTGGAGAACAGACTGTATGAAGGACTTCAGGCTGTGATGCCGTGTTCGACATTGTTGTTGTCGTACCATTTTATGTGCTGTTAAACATTAAATATTTACATACAGAGGCAATTAGTGGGTCTAGAAATGACAACCACCAAGGTGTCAAGGACATTTTCTTTTAATTAAGTGTTCCTCAGGAAGATAACTGGATATTTCAGCCCCACTTTCATAAATGATGACATGATTAGATTATATACCTCTCATCTCCGATAGGCCTAAATGCATTTATGGATTTTATAAATAGCGTAAAGCAGGTCCAAGTTGTTATTTTTCTTCCATTCTCTAGAAAGAGGTCCTCCAGCTAGCTTCTCCTCACAAACAATTAATAATCCCCTAGGTGGACAGAGCATTAAAAATTATAAGTGGGGGCCCCCATTTCAAGTTTTCTAATGAGTGGCATCCCTCATTTCAGGAAAGCTAGAAGGAAGCTGATGAGGCAAAATTCAGCAGAAGAGGAAAAACAGAGAAGCATTCAGCCTCCCACCTAGCAATAATGTCCCCTCTTGGCTTCCTGTGAAGATTCAATTTTCTAAAACAGTCAAATATTGCTACAAAATGCCAGCTGTGCATTTAATCACTGCTGCTGCAATTATGACAAATGAATGTCCTTTAAATTCAAACCTTGGTGCATGAGTCATCCTTAGAAATACAAAATGGATAAAGATGCTTTCCCTCTCTTTCTCTGTCATTGTTTCTATTATTTTGAAAAGTTAATTTATCTACTGAAATCTACTCTACACTTCTTGCTATTAATATTGTATACCAAGATATAAAAGATATGGAGAGAGGATATGACTCTTATCTAGCAATAAACTGATATATCGACCAGGGGTGTGTTTACCATACAACGACGTAACTCACTGCGTAACCACCATAGTACGATGCATCGTTGTAGAAATGAACTAGCTAGTCACGACTGTTTCCCGAAACCATAGTAACTATGTTGCACATCCATCACTCGAACCACATTGGTTGAGATGTCTTTAATGACGTTAGGGGGTGGAGTAATAACTTAGGTAAATAGTAAATTATTATAGCTAATTTATACACACACCAGATTATCTGAAAAAAGCTGCTAAAGACAAAAAGCAGCATGCACTTTGTAACACGACGCTGCAATAGTGGGGTTTCCCTCTGCATGAGACTTCGATGTTTCAGACGCACTTGAGCACATACGCACATGCGCACTTTTCATAAACATATTAATGGCACTTAAGCGTTAACATAAACACATAAAAGCCGTGTTCTCCGACAGAAACTGTGTGTGATAAAGTGCTTTCTCTTAACAGCCTTTAATCCCTTAAACGGCTGCACTCACCTTTGCTTGACGTTTCAGAATGACGCTTTTGCAAAACCTCGGAATAAATCGTTTTCTTAAATGCATGTAAACGTGTCAGATGTTGACAGAATCAAAGATATATATGGAATAAAAGATATAGAAGCCTTAGCGAAGTGAAATTATGTCCACACAGCAAATTGACAAGAAACTATGTTTCTAACCACAGGTAAAGAGCTGTAGTTCCAACCACACAACTTTGCGATGCTCTTCGTTAGAACTATGGTTTCGGGAAACACCAAATCATTGAACTGTATTGGTAATTATGGAACTTGCGAACATAGTTAGCTAACAATGCTTTTGGGAAATGCACCCCAGGCCGATTTATTGGCCGATATTTGGCCATTTGATAGTTTCACCTTGTGCCAGTGGCACAACCTACGGAATCTTCTTTTGAGTAAATATTGTGTGTAAAACAAGAAAAATAAAACTGCATTTCAGCAAATCTTTTTACATTTTATTTTATGTCATTATATTGTATTACATATTTACTGACATGGTACTGGCCATGAAACACATATCGGACTACCACTACTCTCATCAAGCAATCGTTTGCATCATTAGCTATTTTAGACTGTGTAAATAATTTTTGTTGAAAATACTTTGTAGATAATGTGGGCCAATAAACATTATCTACTGTAGAATTGATTGTTAATCAGGACAGGACCGCTTTGACCTAGATTACTGTTGTGAGAATTGGTGAGAAATCATTTGGTTTTATGTTTCAACAGGGTTTGTTGTAAGCGTCCATATTAACCACAACTTAACTTCATGTAGTCGATAGAAGCAGATGGTAATGATAGTGCTGTGATAGTGCTATGCACTGCCTTTTAGCAGTCATACTGCCCAGACCACTGTACAGGTGTAGGATTTGAGATTTACTAGGCCAGCAGAAGATAAGCTGCATGATGGTGGATTACAGGTGTATCAGTGTGTTCCAGGTAACAAAGCCGGATTTCAAACATAAAACCAGATTACAAAACATAAAGCCGAGGTGTCGACATAAAACCAGATTACTAGCGAGGAAAAGAAATAAACACGTTTCAAAGAGATGGTTTCATAGCAAGCATTGGAAAATCTACCTTCATCTTTTGCAGTGGATTTATGGTTCCTTCTTAATTTGACCACTTCTACTACAGTACCTTCATCCTGGTCTAAGCGCTGGTACTTTTGGTGGAGAGATTACTTTATATCTGCCAATAGAAGTGAAGGACGCACTCTGCCTGTCTTTGACGTGCATGCTTGAAAGAACCTATAGACTCTAGAGGTTGATGAATGATATTTATACGCCATTGTTACATTGATGCAGTTTCCTGACATACTGTGTAACAGAGAGAGACAGTAAGAGATATTTTTATTTATTCTCATATTCATGCTTACTCACACGGTTAGATAATCCTCACTGGACCTTTTAGTGGGGACTCTAAAGGTTAGTAGGGCACCTGCTGAGCATGGGGCTCTTTGCTGTGAAACGTCAAGAACAGATGGCTTTGCTCCCAAACATGGATGGCTATGCGGTGGTTTAAAGTAATATTCCGGGTTCAATACAAGCTAAGCTCAATTTACAGCATTTGTGGCATAATGTTGAATACCACATAAATGTATTTCGACTTTGTATTTATAAACCACATAAATGTGTTTCCTTTTTTCTTAAAAAAAATTAAGTAAAACCCTAAAATGACAGTAAAAATGTCAATTTAAACAACTTTACAGCTCAAACAATACATGAGTTTTAACAAAATAATTAATGTTAGTGCTTTTATAAAATTATAAGCTTAACATTTCTGCCTTTTAAACCCTCCCAAAATTGGCCCCATTCACTTCCATTGTAAGTGCCTCACTAGATTTTAGCTTTTTTTTTTTTAAAGGTTTCAATATTTTTGTGTGTTAATCAACATTATGCCACAAATGCTGTCGCTTGAGCTTAACATGAACCCAGGATATTCCTTTAAATAGTAAAACTTTCTAAGACAGGATTTTATCATATTGAATAGTCTGATCAACCTTAACATTTCAAAAGAAAAAAAGAATCCTTTTTTTCTCACAGGGTTGTTACAGCAAAAAGGTCGCTGTCCTTTTCTGCATATCGCAGCCCCTTTCGGCATGTCGCGGCACCGTTTTGTGGCCCGTTCTTCATAACGCGGCGGCTCATTTCAGCTTATCGCGGCCCATTCGGCCCATTTCACGGCCGGCCCGGTTCTCCCGATGGCCAGTCTGCCCCTGATCGGCCCCAAAGTACGTCGGCCCACCGGGAAAATGCTCGCTATGCCAGATTACCAATCCAGCCCTGTGAGAATTAGCTAGGTGTAGGCACAGAGGTGGGGTCGGGTGCTCATAAATGTATATGTAATAGTGTAATGTAAATCAGATTATTGTGACTACATTTACGCATCTGTTACATATTTTATATTGTTGATAATCAGATAAGTTTAGGAATGGGGTATGGTTAGGGGATCTAAAATATCTATATGATTGCATAATGTAATTACACTAATATATTTATAAGTATAATAAAACATAATGTTGTTAACATGCGATAGTATCCAAATATTGACAGTGTAGCCTCCCTTATGAGACTACCCTGGGCTTACCTGCCGCTTGCATTGAAAACGGATGCTAGAGGCTGCCCATACATAGATCGACGCATTGGGCTCTTGCACCAGTGGCTGTATTTGATGCTTCGGGAGTGAGAACAGGTTGTGTTTTCTGTTACATTCTGCAAAAAAACTAAATCGTTTATGGTTTTGTTCCTTCTGACGTTTTCAGTCCCTGGTCTTTTAAGTGTACAAATGTCTCCAATTAGTATAATCTTTTAAATCTATCATTCAAAAAAATTTTACTTAACCTACAAACAGAAATCTGCCCCAGCAATTCAGAATAAAATTACTTTTTTAGGATTCTAAAGCAGTAATCATCAACTGGAAAGCTCATGGAAACGTCATGGAGATTCATTCAAACTATAGGAGCCCTTATTACATCCTCACTAACTAGTTATCACATACCCTCTTTTTCTGTGTTCTCTGCAATTTTCATGCTAACAACTGCCTTTTTACAAATCATCTTTATGATTATATCTCAACACACACTTTAAGTCCAAAACTGCAGCTAGACTGATAAACATCAGCCTCTCCACAGGCTCTCATCTGTGCCTTTTCCAAGGTTTTTGTCTTTCTCTCTTACATTTTGTCTATCTCACTCTGTCTCTTAGTATGGTGCTAAAGGTGTGAACAGGGTCCTTTGTGGGAGGCAGTGACATGAGGAGGTCACACAAGCCAGGAAGACACTGTCCATATAGTTTCCCAGAGCTTCTTGGGAGCAGGTGGTGTGGAGGTCAGATGCTGCCTGCTGATAACTTCTGTTTTCTAGAGCTGCCTGCGTCTGAGTGGCATACGATTATCTCACATCCCTGAAGCCACTACAGCTCAAAGGAGTGATTAAACTTGGTCACTTCATATGTTTTACTGATCAGATAGTGATCTGATTAGGCTGGGTGATATATTGAATATTCACAATATTGTCTCAGTGATTTTGCTGGTGAAATGAATATCGCGATGATTGTAGTGTGCTTTTTATATTCCTATAGAGCACATCATTAGACAAATTTCACTATCCTTCAAATTTGCACAATTCTTTAAAATAACATCAAAATCGGAGTATTGTCATATGTGATTCTTAAACTGCAAAAGGCTGCGATTTAATGCAATGAATATGGTCTGTGTGAAGACGTGATGTGTTGTCCTGTGTTCAAGACTAGGTGAAGGTAAGGGTGAAGTAAACACGACAGTACTTTCAGCTTTCCAAAGAGTAAAAGCTCCAGATGAAGTAAATACGACAAAAAGACATTACTATTTTACAAAATAATAATAATAATAATAATAATTCGGAAAATTATTATTGTGGAAAACATTATTATTTTGTTATTTTTTATTTTAAGCCTTAAACAAATTTCTGTATACTTGGCTACAAAGGCTGTTTGGTTGAAATTATGTTTCCTTTCATTAATAAAAACACTTTTAATATCATTTTAGAAAAAATACATAATTATCGAAATATAATTGTATATTGTCAATAAGCTGAAATTATCGATACATACATTTTTTAATTATGTATAAAAATTATACATAATTTTTGCAGCCATATCGCCCAGCACTACATCTAATCATGAAAAGAACAAGTGTAAATGCCCTCCGATACGCATTTGAGATGGATACTAATCCAATCACTCTAACCACATATAAGACGCATACAAGATGCAACAAGATCGTGTGAATGCATCCAGGTGTAAATTTAACACCTCCCAAATGGACCTATGTAAGCATGTGGAAATTTGGGAACCCCGCAATCCATACGTGAGCCAGCAATCATGGTATAGACATGGTCAAACTAGACCTAAACACTCAAACTCTAATTGTGATATTTTAATATAAACACTATTATATTAAAAATAGGAATAGCAGATCGGATTTATATATATAAACTTTACGTGGTCAAGTGTAAATGCAATGTGTATACCCAATCAGATCATTCAAAATGCATAAGGGGCAGAGTATACATAGGTTTAAAATTCAAATTAACTTGCTGTGTATATGTGAACCAGAGTATATCAGCGGTACACAATAGGTATTCTAAATAAATAATGCATATGAAATTGGAACGTTTTGTACGACAGTGATTCTAAATGATTTTCTGAGCACTGAATGAATAAGCACTAAACTGCTAGGCAATCAGTGCAGTCCTGCACACCTATTTTCACTTGTCACTCTTCAGTGTCGCTAACATGTTTTTTATATGCCTGCAGTCAAACCCTGCTCCCTATAATACCATACTTAACTAAATCTTTTTGCTCTTCACAGATCTCTTCATGTCTACTTCAGAGGTGAAAGTGCATAATTGACTATGCCTTTTATTACACTTTACTGTGATTAAGGCTTTATGAAAGGGATAGTTTGGACTTTAAAATCTGATAGGATGAGCCATGTTTGAACCCACTGCAAAAATATATTATACAGGGGAGACTGGAGCTAGTATAACACTTTTTACTCCAGTAAATATTTTTCAGGGTTCAATGAACTCACATCTTTTGTGGCAACATGCCCCAATAGTAGGGACCAACATATTGCACACTATATGGGGAAGATGTCACAATGGAACTTGCCACTAAACCGATGGTGTAGGTTTATTGTTAACATTGAGGGGGTTACGGGGGAATGTATCCCCACTATCACAACAACCAAACCAAAATGTACGCCTCTCTTTTTAAATCTACAAATGCATAAACAGCCTATTATAAGGTATTCAGCATAATTTAAGAAGTAAAACAATTATGAAGCACAAAACGATCCATTAAACAACAAAAATGCAAAAGGTAATGTACCAAAATAACAAAACATTGTTTTAGCCAAAAAATCCTGTAGTTAAGAAATTGTGGCATTTAAAACATGTGACAAACTGCTTGGATAAAAACGTAAAAACTTGCATTGACCTAACTTTCATGAAAATACCTTGTCCTAAGAATACATCTTTTGGTACAAATCTGCCTTCATAATATAGCTAACACAGTAGTGTTTTTAAATTCACAGAAATTGTTCTTATTTAAGAGGGTTTTCAACTAGGTGTTTAAAACCATCATACAAAACCTCTGCTAGAGAAAACACACATATGAAAAATATGACTGCCTTTTTCATGCTAAAGTAATTCACAATCTTCCTGTCTCCAGTAGCAACATGCTGTGCTGCACCTGATGTAGACCACTGTTCCTAATTGCCTGTTAAATTTGACCATTAGAGGAATAAGAAAGAGACAGTAGACATCATTGAGAATCTGCCTGCTTGTTTCTTCAGGAAAGAGGTTAAATAAGGTTAATACACTGATCAATGCATGTGTCCCTGAGGCTTCTATTCTAAATGTCATATGGTAGCACTAAATATGTAGCATAAAACATCTCATAGCACATGGCAGGATGATAGTGTTTTTTATTGTTAATATGTTATTTCAAGTGCATGCATAACATGAAGGGGAGTATGAAAAGAATATTTCACTATCCACTGCAAAAACTCCCTGAAAAATATGTAGCAGTAGAAAAATACAGAAAGTTTCAAAATGCTGCAGTGGCAGCACAATGCCTCGAATTCATTTGAACCTGCAAGGCTGGTGATAAATTTCAGTGCAGAGAAAGATTGGGTCAGTTTTCAGCATCTATAGTTCTAGGTTCATAATAGTTATCTGGTACTTTGAGCAAATTTTTCAAACATAATATTATCACGGTAACACTTTACAATAAGTTTGCATATGTTAACATTAGTCATTTCCACATATACTCATACCTCTTTAACATTAAAAGTTGTAAACGTTAACATTAATTCTCTATTAGCTAACACTGGACAAAAGTATATCTATATATATATATATTTTTTTACATTTACAATAACCTTAAAGTTTAACATTAAATAGGCTGTGTAAAATTATTGTCCATTTATACCTAAAGAATACACAAAAATAAACAGAACTTTATTGTCACTTTTTTGTTTATTGTTTCCATTATCACTTTCCAAGGACATTGTTTTCAGTTAAAAATAACCTTAAAGAGGCCCTGTTATGCTTTTGGGGATTTTACCTTTCCTTTAGTGTGTAATATAGCTGTCTGTGCATGTAAAAGGTCTGCAAAGTTACAAAGCACAAAGTCCATGCAAAAACGAGTTATTCTCTCCCAAAGACAACACTGCCCAAGAGCTACAAGAAACGGCTGGATTGTACTCCAGCCATTTCTTCCGTAAAGTATCTACGTCACTATGTAACACATTTACATAATGCCAGTCTAAGGGCTACTTTGGCCCGCCCTCAAACAAACGTAGTTATAGCCAAGGACAGGATGAGTTGGGTTAGTGTTGTCGCCATGTCGAGAAGATGCTGTTTTCTTCACTGCGAAAGCAAAACCTCTTTGTTTGGACTTCCAAAGGCAGACGAATTGAAGAATCAGTGGTTAAAATTTATTTTTACCACTATTCCTCAGCAGTACAACCACAACCAATGCCAGATTTTCAGTTACTCCTGAAAGATGGTGCAGTTCCCACTTTGTTGGGACAATCTGGCACTTCAGAATCACAGCCTGTAATTTTGCTTGATTATTTGTGGATTTATCTGATACCGAGAGTTCAGACGCGGAGTTTTGTGTTGTAGCTACGGTGTACACCCAATACACAGTTGTAGGCATCTGGTAACCTGCTAGCTAATGTTCTTGCGCTGAAATAGTTTTGCTAATCAGCTGCAGGCCCACTTTTACCAACAATTGTGTAGAATTATGCAAATTGTTTGTCGTTCTTACTATCATGAATAGCGATCAAGTGTGGAGATGGATTTATTTTTACAAATGGTCATTTTACGGAAGTGCTCAGCTAACTTGCTATGTAATGTTATTGTTTTGGTAAGGGTTTACTATTCAGCTGTGGGCTGGCTTTTACCTAAAACTGTGTAACAAAATGGTCGATCTCAAGAGTCTTATATAATTATATAATTACAAGCTGTAATGTTACGGCCGCTATCCAAGAAAGTCCACGGCTAACCAGGAGTTAGCCTCTGTTCTCCGTTCATAGCTCGGGTGAAAAAAGTTTGGCTACAACCATTCCAGCAAAAGATGACTAACTTAGATGCACTATGTGTCTTTTACCTGAAGCTCTGTTAGGTTCACAATAATCAACAGTGTACTTGTAAGAAAGCTACAAAAGTAAAACCTACCACTGTGAAACGTCCTCCTCAAGTCGTGCTTGCGAAGGTGGTTCGGGTTGATCAACTTATTCTTCCAAACTTTTATTATCGGACTCGGGCTAGAGCTGGTACGGCAAAAACCGATGCCAATGTTACCATAGTTACAATAGTGTTTACAGCTGTTAAGGAAGCCTGAAACTCAGTTATGGTAAGAGGCATTATATTTCTGACATGTGGTTGACCAGTCACAACAGACTGAGCCAGCTGACCAATCAGAGCAGACTGGGCTTTTTGGAAAGGGGGGACAGGAGCTAAAATAAAGAGACAGCAGCTAAATCAGAGCATTTGAGCAGAGGATGAAAATAGGTTTAGCAGAAATGTACAGTATGAGAAAAATAATATGTTTTTTGAACATTAAAGCATGTAAACCTATTCTAGTAGACCCCCAAAATAAAATCATGAACCTGTAAATTAGCATAATATCTTTAATGGGTAAACATTACTTGGCATTTAATATCCTGGCTTCCATAAAATGACCACAAGATGTTTTATGCCTTTAAATAGGGGAATTCAACTTGGTTCTACAAGGGCCAGAATATAACTCATTCAACCCATGCAGCACAACATTTGATCTGACTAATGAGCAATTCTCTTAAACCAAGGAGGCAAATGACTCATTCAGTGCTTGTCTTAGTCAGAATAAGTGATATAGACGTATGGCCAACCTTATTCAGCCTGTTCAAAAGGTGTATATAAGATTCACTGCTTATGTTACATTTCAAATGCGACATTGAATCTCTTCTGCTTTAAAACTAAAGAAAAATCTAAGTCAAGTAAAGGTTTACTTGTTAATTGAAATGTTCTGAAGTTTGCAGACATAAATTGCTAAAATATATATATATATATATATATGTATATATATATATATATATATATTAACATACTCTATTAGTTAAATAATGTTCATATGCACATTATAAAAATAAAATATAAATAAAAACATATGCAATTATTTAAATTATATATTAAATTATCTTTATTTGGGGGCCTTTCACAGCAAATATACTGTAGTTTTATGTGATTCATTTGGATTAATTATATCTTTTAATCGGCACATCACATAATTAATTAGACAAAAAATTCAAATCTATTAACAGCCCTAAAATAAACAAAAAACTGTGAACATGGTATTTCTAAACTATATGCTGTAACATGTCATAAATGCATCTTTCTGCAAACAATTTATTTGCAGAATGCTAAACTGTACACTCATTGAGCACTTTATAAAACAACACCTATACACCTACTTAATCGAATTCATGTGATTATCTAATCAGCCAATCTTGTGGCAGTAATGCAATGCATAAAATCATGCAGATATGGGTCAGGAGCTTCAGTTAATGTTCACATTAACCATCAGAATGGGGAAAAATGTGATCTCAGTGATTTCAACTGTGGTATGATTCTTGGTGCCAGACGGGCTGGTTTGAGTATTTCTGTAACTGCTGATCTCCTGGGATTTTCATGCACAACAGTCTCTAGAATTTACTCAGAACTGTGCCAAAAACAAAAATCATCCAGTGAGCGGCAGTTCTGCAGAAGGAAATTCCTTGTCGATGAGAGAGGTCAACAGAGAATGGCCAGACTGGTTCGAGCTGACAGAAAGGCTACAGTAACTCAGATAACCACTCTGTACAACTGTAATGAGCAGAATAGCATCTCAGAATGCACAACACATCGAATCTTGAGGCAGATGGGCTACAACAGCAGAAGACCACATCACTTTACCATAGTGTTCCTAATAAAGTTCTCAGTGAGTTTATAATCAAATTCTTTATGTATGTTAAATTATATTAATCTAATGTAAGTAGACAGATTTCTCCATTCAAAACCTAAGCTCTCTGTTGAATACTAAGTCATAATGAAGAAAATCATTACTTAGAATGAGTAAATCTGAACTGTGCTGTTTTATTACTCTTTAACAAGAGGGAAAAAAGAGAGTAGACTGAAGACTTCTTGTCTCTCTCTGGTTAAGATTAATCTTTTTGACAATCTTTTCAATCTTTGTGGCTCAATATAACCATCTTTAAGTGAGACACAACCAGCTATCTCTTGCCAAAATCACCATGCTTTCCTGAAAATGCATGAAGGGGGAAAGGGTCAGGCTCAAACTACTTCTTTGCAGCTTTGGCAGGTTTTGTCCCTTAAGAAAAAGGAAGAAAATAAAAAAAAGATTGATTCTTCGATCCTCTGTGAATGATAATGTAGAGATAGCATGTGTAGTTAGATTTTGGCTTGTACCTAGCACAGGCGTTTGGCTTCTGAGTGCAAAGAAAGCCAGAAACCATGTCATGAATTTGATATTGTTGGCTATTGTGGAGATTTCAGAAAAGATGTAATATGAAGCTATAACAAAGAGCCATTATATAGAATTGTAGAACATACAGAGTGAATACAGCCACAGTGGCCTTCAACATTCTCAACATGCCAAACACAGTGTTTTTCTTTCTTCAGAGGTTAATCGTTACTGATCATGGGTCAGACTTGCACAAGCTGCTGGATTCAGGGCTCTTGCATTGAAATTAGTCTAATATCTTGTGGACTGGTTGTCTTAAAAGGCCAGTAACTGAGCATCCATTATTAGACTTAATGCCATGATGTAATTAGTTTTGCAGTTCATTACTCAGACATCTGATCCATAGACTGTCAAATCACATAAGTCTGTGAAAACACTAACACTGATAAAATAAAAGGCCCTTCTAGTCCTTTTTATTACTTTCAAATCAAATATATTATATTAATTTTTGAGCATTACCGCCACTAAACGGAAACGCAAAAATAATGATTGATTCCAGAGAGATTTCCCAAACAGTCCTCCCATCTACTGTTGTTTGGACAAACATATGCCCGACATGTGTCATTTTTTCAATGTTAAATTGTTTCTTGAACAAAATGTACTCTATTTGTTTCATTGGCCCATCCAGCCTGTCATTACAACATTGGCTCTATTTGTACAACCAATGGAAGATGGGAGAGTTTTCTAGAATCTGTTTAATAACAGTGATTATTTTTGCAATTACGTATGGTGATGCTAGTGGCACACACCTCAGCTTTAAACAGTAATATTTGCGAAATTAAATTTCACCCAGTCTCTTGCAAATAGTTTGCATTTCCCCCACTGGTGGTTACAAAACATGTAACCACCAGAGGTTGCGCTAGAATTGTATTTAATTTTTTGTCACTGACGAACTGAGTTGTAAAATTTATGTCATTGTCTATTTTATCCATCATACTTGTTTTAACGTTATAAGTACTACATTCAGGGGCGTAGCATCAATTATTATGGCACATACATGACAGAGGATAGGCTTAAATGATATATTTTTTACTCCCCAAGTGCAAGTCTGGTGAAACCAAGGAGTTCTTGGGTGAAAGTAGCTACCTGTCAATCAACCGTCACGCTAAAACAAGATTTTTAAACTTTACCGGTTATGTGCAGCTTTTAAAGGTGTCATGAAATGCTACTTTTTATAATTGTATTATCTTATACTACAATTATAGTATACGTTTGTATACTGTACGTTTACTAACTGATAATGTTAGTAAAGTTTGTTTTGGTTTTTTTAACAAAAAAGTCATAATTTAGTAATATATGATCACATTCCACCCTCGGATTTGGCCTAAGTGCCTCCTTAACACTTCAACGTAAATGCCCACTGTTATGATTGGCTAATATTGTGCAGCCACTCAAATACGCAGCCATATATATTTGAAACTCAATCTGAAGAAAATTTACAAAGCTCCACAACATTATAAAATTAAATTTCAGGGTTACACATAACACACTTCCAACACATTGCATCCGAATATATTATACTGTTCACTCAAGCACAACTGTTAACACTTAGCACCATGAACTATCAAACAGTCATTACTTTTGAAATATTCACAAATGAAACTGTTTACTTACTGTTTTGCAGTCTGGTCCAATAGTGTTTTTAAATTCCCCATCCTTCAATTACAGTTCCTTTGCAAGGCTTGAATCATATTATGACTGGTTCACAAACAATCCACGTTGTTGAGCCGAACAAAACGTACACACAAAAGTCCAAAGCATGATAAACAAGATGCACACACATAGGCGCACTAAAGTGTACATCGCCAGAAACACATCAAAATGGCCAACGATGTCCATCTAGTGTATGTTTGCATAATTAAAAATAGCAGAGATGGTCGCAAGAGTGCATCTTGGATGAGTTTGTTCTCAAAACAGCAAGAGGCAGAGCAGCTGAATGAATCTCCTTTTCAGAGTTGTAACTTGACACTGCGTCTTTTTAAAGCGGTGCGAAATACATGAAAACAGACAAAGACATTTGTCTAGTATATGTTTATATACAAAAATGTTTCAAAATAGGCCAGATGGGTCCCCTTTGGTGTTTAGGAATAGTTAGCCACACTAGACCTGTCTTTCCTGCTCTCTCTCTATCTCTTGAACTGAGCGCCAGTGGGCAGGGCCAAGAGTGTGATGACACATGTTGGAGAAATGTAAATAAAAATGAGCCATTGTTCACATGAACCGAACCCCAGACGCTCCTTTTCAAATGGTTTCTTGGTACCCACTTGAGTTCCAAAGATGGCTTTCAATCTAATAAAATTTCACATTTTATGGTCAATTGAATTTGGATTTGCACCAAAATATTTTTTGCACAATTATATTATGTGAAATGTCCACTGTGGTGTTAAAAGTGAGTTCAATATTTTTAAGGTTAATGCTTTATCAAGTTTTAAATAAAGAAAACCTACCTCCCTACCCTAAACCTTAAACCTAAACCTGTATCGCCTTACAAGTTATGCGCTATAGTAAAATGTCATAAGATGGCATTGTGTGAAGAACAGAGCAAAAAGTAAGTGTTTTATGATCTGACAATCTGCCCTCTAGTGTTAATTTCACCAGGAAACTGCCATGATACATGCAACGAGCCATGTAAAAATCATTTTGCAATCATTTAGAATTAGTAACATGATTCTGTGGGACCAGGTTGAAAATATCTAGTGTGAATCATGACCATTTCCTCCCATTTTCAGTCTACTATCAAACATTTCTAGGTAGGTTTTCTCTTATATATGCCTCTCTCTCTCTCTCACGCTCTCTCTCTCTCTCATTATCACACTTTCATGTGAGAATGTGGCCTCCATGCAATGCAAAACTAGTCTAGCATTCTGGCAGAAACTGTATTAAGCACCTTTGATCAAATAGGGAGGGGGGCCTTTGGAGATGTCTCGAGGGACTGTTTTTGTCGGGATGCAGGATGTGTGTGCGCATGTGTACGTGTGTGTGTTGGACAAGGGTTTGTGAGAATTGCTGAATCACAGACACACAGCAGAAGAGGCGGCAGACTGCTCATTGAGATTCTGTGTGGAACTCACACAAACATACACACTCTGAAGCAAATACATGGTAGCAAAAATATACTCCCATGCGACACCTTTTGTCAAATCAGGCATAAAGTAGGACACTTTTGCAGTACAGACTTGCATTGGCTGATGACCAACCTCTGCCTCTCTCTTGCTAACTCTCTAATACACTTACACACCCCGAGTATCCAGAGAACACTGTATTTAAAATGGAAAAAGATCAATATTTAAGGACACTCAAACATAGATCTTGCTCAAACACACAGGTCCAAACTACAGCACCTTTGCTAATCTGAGAATTGCAGCACAGCCTTGTTCTCCAAGAGTACAAAGCTATTTTTCAAAACCTAGATGCCAACCTTGGTGAATATCATAAAAACGGTCAAGAAATGTCTGGTTTATATTTCACCTCAAAATTAAAAGCAAATTATATTTTCATAAAGAAAATTACGTTTATCTTAAGACCAATACGATTTTTTGCATTGTGAAAATACTGTCATGACAATCCACCCATCAACAACAATGCTCAGTATTAATGTATTGTGAAAAATCTAATTCTTGTTACTGTAATGCAATTATATTTTTATTAGTCAGTCGATTAAAATTTTTAATCGCGATCAATTGCATAATTTTTTGTAGTTAATCGCGATTAATCGCAGATTTTGAAAGTGCTAAAATTTGACACTATATATACTTTTTTCTTGTCAAAATGCATTTATTTCCATCTTAGGAAAGAAAGCAAAACAAAATGTAACAATATAATGCTTATTTAACATTTTCCATACAAAGCCTTCCACAGTACAAAGACAGAATCGCACTAAAATATAACCCGTTCTCATTCCCTAAGTGTCCAATTTTGACACTTGTGCAGAAGCCATCCGCATCTGCATGATGACGCTAAAGGTGCCCCCTGGCATCCTCTCATTGACACGGTGAGAAACTACATTATTTCCATCAAGAAAACTTTGTTGTCAGTTATCAATCTTTGAATATTATTTTGTGTGGTAAACCCCAATGTTTCATAATACTTATAAAAATATTAGTGTAATATTAAATATACAACCATATATAATATTTTAGACCCCCTAACCCATCTCCATTTCTAAACCTAACTGATAATCAACAATATAAAACATGAAAGAGACATTTAGATATTCATAATTTGATATACATTACACTATTTATAAATATATTTTTAAGCACCCGCACATTTATACCTAAACCTAACCAGTTCTCAACAATAGAAAAGACGTTACAAGTAGATAAGGTACAGTCAAGATCATGTATTTATAAAAAATAAACTATAATAATATTCCAAACCATACGATGGCATTGTGTGAGCAGCAGAGTGAAACTTAAGGTTTTAATTGATAAAAATATTCCCCCTCCGTGAAGGCATCCTGATCCTGTCATCCTGATTCTACCAGTATGTCTCATTCAAAAAATACATGTACATCCAAACTTGAGGTCATTGTAATCGGTCACAAGACATACGAGAGCCAATGGTAAATAATTGAGCTTGTGACAATCGTTCACAAGACACGTGAGAGCCAATGGCATAATCGCTGGGTCTCTGGCATCAAACCCATGTCATTACGCTTGAGGCGGCAAATTTTGAACATGTTATAACAAAATTTACACAGGATGTGTTACGGTGGATGCTGGGTGACTGTGATCGGTGACTAAAAACATACATTTAGGTTTGTTCTTCACATAAAATGATTGTAAGACTCGGAATACACCCGGAATGAAATGGGTCACTTCAGCAGTGCAGGATGTGTACAGACAAATTAAATAGACAGATAAACAACAGATTAAATATTAACCACTGTGAATAAATGTTGCTGATTTCAAAAGAAATGAAAATCATACCCCCAACATATGTCATGATACAAAATTGTACCCTAAAGTGTAATTAAACGATGCAAAAATTCTAATGCCCATCACGTCAGTCAGTTGACGTCAAAGGTTTCACATTGAAAAGAATGCACTTGCCAGATGCATCGTAAAACTGAGAGGGCACTTTTGACATCTGTAGATTGACGCGCTGGGCTCTTGCACAAGCGTCAGTCTTTGACGCCTTGGAAGTGAAAACGTGTTGTAAAATAGCACAAATTCAGGTAACATTAAACATTTCCCAAAGTCTAAATGGGAGTTTGACTAATTGAAAGAACTAGTCCCCACATAGGCTGCATATTCATTGCAATGCACATTAAATCTCTTAAACTCAAATCCTCCACAACATTAATCTGCTGGTAGACTGTGGCTATCCGCTTTCCTACAGCAATTGTGAAGCTGCGTTCATGATTCGCATCAGGGCTGCAACGCTAGCAGTGCTTTGAAATCCACAGGAAGTGTGCTTGCAAACAAAAACTTATTCTGCATTTTGTTGATAGTTGATTTGACATGCTTCTGTGGTAATTAAAATACTTTATTTCTATCACAAGTCCCACCTGGGTTTGTTTTGTACATCAAATAGTGTTAAGAGCTCCTTTCTTCATAATTTTATCACGGAAGCGCTGTTGTGTGTTTGTGCAGAGATTCTTCTATTTACTGAGAGAACAACCACCGCAGCTCTATCATAGGAGACAACTAGCGTGTTAGCATAGAATGTCAATGGGACCGCTGCGTTGTGCTGTTTTATGCTAAGCTTGAAGGCTTACCTTGGTTAGAAATTAGAATAAGATTTTGCTCTTATGGAAAGAAATTGGTACTTTTATTCACCAAAGTGGCATTCAACTGATCATAATGTATAGTCAGGACATTAATAACGTGAAAAATTACTATTACAATCTGAATTTTTTTTTCAAAAACTAATTCAAAGAGTTCTCATCAAAAAATCCTCCATGTGCATCATTGACAGCTTTGCAGATCCTTGGCATCCTAGCTGTCAGTTTGTCCTGATACTCAGGTGACATTTCACCCCACGCTTCCCGTAGCACTTGCCATAGATGTGACTGTCTTGTCGGGCACTTCTCACGCACCTTACAGTCTAGTTGATCCCACAAAAGCTCAATGGGGTTAAGGGATCCATAACACTCTTTTCCAATTATCTGTTGTCCAATGTCTGTGTTTCTTTGTCCACTCTAACCTTTTCTTTTTGATTTCTGTTTCAAAAGTGGCTTTTTCTTTGCAATTCTTCCCATAAGGCCTGCACCCCTGAGTCTTCTCTTTACTGTTGTACATGAAACTGGTGTTGAGCGGGTAGAATTCAATGAAGCTGTCAGCTGAGGACATGTGAGGTGTCTATTTCTCAAACTAGAGACTCTGATGTACATATCCTCTTGTTTAGTTGTACATCTGGCCATCCACATCTCTTTCTGTCCTTGATAGAGCCAGTTGTCCTTTGTCTTTGAAGACTGTAGTGTACACCTTTGTATGAAATTTTCAGTTTTTGGCAATTTCAAGCATTGTATATCCTTCATTCCTCAAAACAATGATTGACTGACGAGTTTCTAGAGAAATGTTTCTTTCTTGCGATTTTTAACCTAATATTGACCTTAAGACATGCCAGTCTATTGCATATTGTGGCAACTCAAAAACAAAGATAATGTTAAGCTTCATTTAATGAACCAAATAGCTTTCAACTGTGTTTGATATAATGGCAAGTGATTTTCTAGTACCAAATTAGCAATTTAGCATGATTACTCAAGGATAAGGTGTTGGAGTGTTGGCTGCTGCTGTACTAAATTTGCTGATTTTAATAATTAAAATCTTTTTTAAAAAAAATATATATATATATTTTTTTTTTTTTTTTTTTTTTTTTTTTTTTACTTTACAGAGAATTTGTGGGGAAAATGTGTTAAATTGTCATAAAAATGTCACAGTGCAAAATATCTAAATGGTCCTAAAATTGGCTTCATTTTCTTTATGAAAAATACAATTTATTATTTTCTTCTTACAGCCCCAATTCTGAATAAGTTGGGACAGTATGAAAAATGCTAATAAAAACAAAAAGGAGTGATGTGTAAATTATATTCACCCTTTGCTATATTGAAAGCACTACAACTAAATATTATATGATGTTTTACCCTGTGAATTTCATTGTGTTTTTTAAATGTTCAGTAATTTAAATTCAGATGATTGCAACACACGCCAAAAAAGTTGAGACGGGCAATTTAAGACTAATAACAATTTGATGAGTTAAAATAACAAGGCAATGTGAAACAGGAGATGTTAAACAGGTGAGGCAATCGTGTTATAGTATATAAGGAGCCTCCAAAAACTGCCTAGTCCTTCAAGAGCAAGGATCATTCGAGACTTGTCAATTTGCCAACAGATGCTTCAGCAAATATTCCAGCACTTTGAGAACAATGTTCCCCAAAGACAAATTGGAAGGATTTTGGGCATTTCACCCTCTACAGTGCACAGTATAGTTAAAAGATTCAAGGAATCTGGTCAAATCTCAGTGTGTAAAGGGCAAAACAAAAAATACTTCTGAATGCACGTGATCTCTGATCCCTCAGACGTCACTGTCTTAAAAAACATCATTCATCTGTAATGGATATCATGAACATGGGCTTAGGATTACTTTAGTAAACCTTTGTTGTCAACATCACTTGCCGCTGCATCCACAGATGCAAGTTAAGACTTGCAAAGCAGAAGCCATACATCAACACTGTCCAGAAGTGCTGCCGACTTCTCTGGACTCGGTCTCATCTTAGATGGAAAGTAGAACAGTGGAACTGTGTTTTTTTGGTCCGATGAGTCCACATTTCAAATAGTTTTTGAAAAACACAGCTGTCGTGTTATCCAGGCCAAAGAGGAATAATACCATCCAAGCTGTTATCAGCGTCAGGTCCAAAAGCCAGTGTCTGTATGGGCCAGGGGTGTGTCAGTGCCCATGGCATGGGTAAATCGCACATCTGTGAGGGCACCATGAATGCAGACAGATATGTACAAATTTTGGAGGAACAGATACTGCCATCCAGCAATGTCTTTTCCAGGGACGTCCCGGGATTTTCAGCAGGACAACTTAAAACCACATACCGGCTGAATAAGCAGAGAGTGCGGGTGCTAGATTGGCCTGCCTGCAGTCCTGATTGTCTCCAATTAAGAATGTGTGGTGCATTATGAAGCGCACAACATGGCAAAGAAGACATCATACATTTGTACAGCTGAAGACCTGCGTAATGGATGAATAGGGGAAAATTCCACTTTTTAAACTTAACAAACTTGTGTCTTCAGTGCCTAAATGCTTAATTAGTGTTATTAGATAAAATTGTGGTTTCACAGTGGTAAACACTCAACTGTCCAAACTTTTTCTGGAGTGTGTTGCAATCATCTGATTTGAAATTACTGTACATAAAAAATATAAAATAAAACAATGAAATTCACAAGGTAAAACATCATATAATATTTAGTTATAGTGCTTTCAATATAGCAAAGGGTGAATATAATTTACTAATCACTCCATTTTGTTTTTATAAGCAGTTTTCATACTGTCCCAACTTTTTCGGAATTGGGGTTGTACTTTTGGAATGAAATATGACCTGAATATTTCTTTGAATGACACCCACTTAAAACGAATTTTTGAGCAACACAGGCACGTTCAGATGTTCAAAAATACTGTCCAGGTAGGCAGCTCACTAGTTTTTGAGACAGCCTGTGTGCAGATGGACAGAAATGCCCATAACATAGAAACATAGACATAGAAAGAAAGAATACTCATCACTATTCAACATGCACACACACACACACACACGCACACAAACATTTAAGTGTTTGGTGTCTGATTGCGGCATGTGGGTGTGATCTTTTGTTCCAGTGATGAGCAGAATAAATGTATAATGGCACAGCATCACTGAGTTAACTGCACTTGTTTACACAGGTTTAGACAATCATGAATAGACACAGTCAAACCAGCATCCCCATTGCGTAATTAGTTAAAATACTCAATTCACTTCCATTTGAAGATAGATATTCTGACTTGCACTTACATTTATAAATATAAGCTTAAAGGACTAGTTCAACCCAAAAATGAAAATGGTCATCATTTACTCACCCTCATGTTGTTCCAAACTTGTATGACTTACTTTCTTCTGAACACAAAAGGTTTTTTTTTTTTTTTTTATATAATAAAATTAATAGGTGACTGGGTCTGTCTAGCTCCAAAATGACAAAAAAAAAGCAAAGCACTATATAAGTATCATTAAAGTAATCCATATGACGTGCACTTTATTCCAAGCCTTCTGATGCCATGTGGTTGCTTTGTGTGATATTAACCTCAGTCATCATTGACTTTCATTGCATTTTTTTTTTCATACAATGAAACCGAATGGTGACTGATCTTATCATTCCTTTTCCAAGGAATAAAGTAAGACATACAGTCATACACATTATGAGGGTGACTAAATGATGACAGAATTTAAATTTTTGGGTCTATCCCTATCTAACCTCAGTTCTTATTTTCAGTGTGTTTGTGTGTGTATTTTTCCCTTCCACCAGTCTCGTCAGTGAATTTGGACTATAGTGATGTTGATGATGGCCATTTATAGACCACAGGGTCAGTGGAGTTAGGGACATTATGCAACAGGCTCACTTAAAAACACACACTCACACACACATAGAGCAGAGGGGCACAATATATCAAAGTACATAGCTGGCTACACTCACACATACACACACACACACACACACCAAAAATACAGCTGCACCCCGCTCTATCACACACACACACACATACACACAGCTGCCAAGCCCTGACACCAATTTCATCTCACTCTCTAGCTTCTGGTCTGCTGTTGCCACGGCAGCAGTCAGAGAGAGAAAGAGAGATGGAGTAATAAAAAAGGGAGAGAGGGAACAGAATGCTGTGAAAGGGCGAAAGAGATGAGTGAACACATGACAGTGTGAGAGAGGTTGAAAGTATAAACAGTATATGACTGAGTGAGTTACAGGAAAAAGTGAATGAATCTTTAAGTTAGTGAAAACGTATGAATGTTTGAGTGAATGAATGTCAGAATGAATATGAAAGAGTGAATGAATGACTGACTGAATGAATGAATAAATGGTTCCTTTAACGTAGGGCAGTTTGATGTCCCAGGGGTTGATTTTTATTTAAAGAGACAGATTTAAACTTTTCTTTCTTTTCTTTTTTGCTATATGAAGGTCACATTAAAACTGGGAAGACCTGGAAACTTTTTACCAGGCATTCATCATTTATATTTGGTACTTTTCAAATGCCATTTATGTACAGAGCCTGGTCCAAGACCCAGACTTTCTATGCATTTTTCTGAAATTACGACTGTCCCACAGTTGTGGCATCACATAGGGCCAAACAGATTTGGCTGTAACATTTTTTTTTTCTCTCAAAAGTTAATGTAGGCTACTTGTTAACCAAGTCGACAAAAGTTTAAGTAAAGAGCATGCTTGAGATGAAATATGACAGAAGTGATGTTTGAAGAAAACAAAGAAAATTCTAGGTAAATATCACTTGTGAGCAAAACATTTTTATTTATTTATTATATTTCCAATCAATCTGTCATTTTGCCAAATTATGCAAAAAGTGTGAAAATAGTATTTAATTGTGTGCTATTAGGATACGTAAAATTATTGCTATGAAATTAGCCTTAACAAGACAAAGGAGTAAGACATTTTATTTTTTTTAAAATGTATGTACATAGACTGCTGGACATTTTCGGTGGACAAATTAAATAATGAAAGGGTGAGATATATTTAAACAAAACTTCACTTTCCAAAACTGGCCGAAGTTGAAGAAACACCCAAATATGAAAGTTAGAGACAGAAAGAATGGGTGAAATAGTGTGTGAATGAACATCAAACAACGAAAACTAAATTAAAAAAATACATTTGAAATAAAAAAAATAACAAAAAATCAAACAAAACTGTGAGTAAACTGAATGAATAAATAAATGGGATAATAAATAAGTGTAAGTTAGTGAGTGAATCAATAAATATGAAAGTGAATAAAACAGTAATTTATCTTGAGTGAATCAAGAATTAATGAATAATAATAATAATAATAATATGTTTAATTTATATAGCACCTTTCCAGAGCTCAAGGACGCTTCACAATAAAGAACAGTAACATAACAGTCATATAGACAATCATATGGACAGTGAACAGTTACACGGAACAAAAACAAGTGCAGTTGCATATAGCAGATATCAGATCATGCAATTAATTAGACATTTCAATCCGGTACAAAAGAACACATAACATCGTGTTGACAGTATAGAAAGTGTAAGAAGTGTAGGCAGTGGCCCAATCAGAATACAGATAAGCATACAAATACAATGAGCAGTACATGAAGCATATACACATTATGAGTAATAATACTGGGAGCACAAATAGGTTTTGAGCTGAGATTTGAGTTCAGAGATAGAGGTAGTATTTCAGAATGAGAGAGTGAATACAGCTAGAAGCAGTGTGTTTTTGTATAGCCTACATGTGTACTCTACATTTCTGTTTGTAAGTTTATGTACATAAGCTTATATTGATAAAAACACTCAGTCTGGTACAGTATCTCAGAATACTTTTTTCTTATGCGCATCAATCTGTAGTCAGTGTTTCAAAGTGTGACAGTTTTGTTAGGAGAATCGATTGTACACAACGCTCTATTTCTTTCCACATCACTGGCCAATGTTTTCTATTGACTGCAGCAAAAGAGTAGCACCTTGAAGTGATCTGTTCATTCACATGTAAATCAAACCTTGTCATTTGGAAACATCATACTGTAACTGATGATTGAGGAATTTTCTACTCTGTCATTTTGAGTTGAAGTTCTTGCTGTTCTTTCTGTGAACCTGTTTCTTTTCCTGTCTTGTCCAGCTGTTATGAGGAACATCTACAAGATACAAGGACAGCACTCGTGGGCAGCTTAACAAACTATTCCTATCCAAAAAAATATGCTTGCTCATTACAGCAGATTAGACTTGATGCCTGTCCAGTTTATCCACTGTCAGAGGAAAACAGCCTGGGGGAATGCAGCACAATTATGAGGCCAGTTTGATAAATATTAGAGCTTTTCAATTAGAATGTCATCCATAAGAATGTCATCCATATGGGGGCCTGGGTAGCTCAGTGGTAAAATACACTGGCTACCACCCCTGGAGTTCGCTATCTAGCTAGTTCAAATCCCAGGGCGTGCTGAGTGACTCCAGCCAGGTCTCCTAAGCAACCAAATTGGCCCGGTTGCTAGGTGAGGGTAGATTCACATGGGGTAAACTCCTCGTGGATGCTATAACGTGGTTTGTTCTCGGTGGGGCACGTGGTGAGTTGTGCGTGGTTGCCGCGGTGGATGGTGTGAAGCCTCCACACGTGCTATATCTCCGTGGCAATGCACTCAACAAGCCACATGATAAGATGCGCGGGTTGATGGTCTCAGATGCGGAGGCAACTGGGATGCATCCTCAGCCACCCAGACTGAGGCAAATCACTACGTGACCACAAGGACTTAAAAAAAAGCACATTGGGAATTGGGCATTCCAAATTGGGAGGAAAAAGGGGAAAAAATCCCCCCCAAAAAAAGAATGTCATCCATTGCAACCTGTTAAATCTCATTTAAACAATCAAAGAAGTTCTTCTGAACTAAGGCACCCTAGGTGAATGAAGCCTGCTTTTTTTTTATTTATACTACATGCATCATTGTTTTAAAATTAGTTTGTTCTCAACATCTTGAAATGTTTCCAGCTCTCATCAACACTCTTTGACTAGCTGAGTTCTCCTTGGTTAAGAATTTAGGGATGTACACGAACAGAAGAAATATTACAAAACGAACACCTCAAAATAACAGAACAAAAACATCAGTGCATTTCGTCATAATTTTTAGGCAAAATGAAAGAATCTTGTTCATCCAGTAAGTTTAAATTAGTACTCTGTGGCCAAAAACACCAAAATCGCATATTAAATTACATATTTCTTTTGTTTTTACTGTCATTTGTCTTTGCCTTAAAAGCCAACGTGAATTGCCATTTGCAACCCATTTTACTTCTGTATTGTGACATATTTTTGAGAGAAACAGGATATTCAATGAGAAAAAAATATAGTGCGGGACTTGATTTTATTAATCAGGAACTGATTGTATTGTGAAAAGTAGACGTTACATAACAGAATGAAGTCAGACCTAAATGGGAGTTTGCTAAAACAATGCCTAAATAGCTATTTAAATGTTGGTTAACATTATATAATAGCACGGCTTAAGGTGACATTTGCGAAGAGAGGACTACGAAAGGAAACACATTTTTTCTTTGGAATAACATGCACAGGTGAATCATTCACTCTAAAAAATATGCTTTAAGAAGTAAATAGGGTAATTTCTCATTTCATATTAATTTAAAAAAAGGATCAACATCCATCCATTCTGTTACTTTCTCTTATTTCATTTTCTAGCTCCTTTCATTGATTCTCTTCATTCACATCTGTTTATATGGCTTGTCTTACTTTAATTTTTATTTCTTTGGCCCCAAAGGGTTCAGACAGCATTTATTATTTTCTTCTGTTCTCCCTCTCTCCTTTAATCTAATTTATTTTCTCTCTTACAGTGTCGATAATTAAGATAACGAATTTAGCTTGACTCTCACTTATAATAGAAATCTCCAGGACAACAAGCCTCCAGCGCCGTCAAAAAAAAGGACACGATTTGGACCTGTGTGCACGTACACACATTCCTCTATTTTTGTTTGATGCCAGTTTGCAGCAGAATCTCTGAAACAATAAAGATTTTCTCACAGACAATGCATCGGTCAATTATTTGTGAATGAGCCCCAAGTTGCTCCCACTGGTCAAAGATGGGCCCAATTCAAACATGTATCTTGTCCTGCATTTTTTGTGGTACGGACATGATTGATACCTCAAAGCATGCGGCATGTTGAGGAGAGGAGTGCTATTAAGTTTCAAAGTGATCAGAATTACAATTTTCGACTGGTGAACAATAAAACAGGCGAAAAGATCCCATAGACCTACATTGAAAGAGGGTCCTGAGCCATATACTGACTTGGGTGTGGGCTCTTTTGACTTGGGCTAATAAATAACCAGTAGAAACCACCCTATAAACCACCTAACAGTCCTTAGCAACCACCCAGAACACACTAGCAACTGCAAAGTGTTGCTCTGGCAGCCACCCACAATACCCTAACATAGTGGCCATAAAATTTTGTACAGGAAAGCACCACTCATATTTTGTAATCTAGTTTTTAATATTATTGTTATTATATTGTAATTTAATGCAGAGTTCAAAAGGTCTGATGGATGAGTCATTCTGGTGAATAACAGGCATCATACAGCCTCTCAAAACTGCTTTGCCATCTGCAAATCCTCCAATCAGATCTCAGGCTTTAGAGTATTCATAATGTTAGCCTTGTCTTGAAATGGAGTCACAGTGTAGCTTGTCATGTCACTACCAATTAATCTTGTGAAACTGCCAAGAGGAATCTAACTCGGGGGGGAAAAATGACAAAAGGAGAAAAACTGTCTACGGACAACTGGTCACATTCTTCGTCTTTACTCTGAGGGGTTTTATCTTGACAGAATTGTGAAGCATTTGGGAGATCTGAAACTTGCCTTGAAATATTTTATTTTATTTTTTTTATTTTTTTTGTGGTCCGCAGGCCATGACAGATTATATTGGAAATTGGATAAAGTATACAGCATGTAAGGAAATAACTCATAAACAGTGTGAGATGGACAATATGGTGAGGATAATAAATGTTTGCCATAGTAGATTGTTTAGTGTCTCAGACGATGCTTTTCACTGTACTTTAACTATAGTTAGACATTTTTTTAGTTAGACATTCAGTTGCTTATTAAAATAATTTCTTATTAGTGTTGAAAAATACTTAAAATAACATTTTATACTATTTGCTTTCTGAATAAATGTCCCTTGTCTTACTCTACACTATTAATCACTGCATGTTTTTCTAAAGAATAACTAAATCTTTAATCAAAATGTATTCACTTTTCTGCTGATATAACCAAGGCTGTACAGGTGGGCTAAAACAATACCGACCAATAATATCATAGCCCACTATTAACAATCCAATAAAATTCCGATAGATAAAAAAGTGCCACCCTTTTTTATTATTTCTGTCCACTTATACCTATTTGGAAACATGTCACAATTAGGGTTGCAAAATTCCGGGAATTTTCAAAGTTGGAAACTTTCCATGGGAATTAACGGGAATATATGGGAATTAACGGGAATTAATGGGAATAAACTGGAAATTTGCAAAATTGCAAGTTAGCCTATAACAGGGAACTTAAATGTAGTTGAAAAAAAAAAAAAAAAACATCTTGCAGCATAATCTTGGTTAAAACAACCAGATTTAATACAAATTCAGTTGAATTTCTACCCTATGCATTCCTCAATCACATGCACACAGCACGCTACTTACTGCAGGCTACTTACTACAGCAGGACTATTGAAGCCACACTACTGCATTTGAGCACAAGGACTACATCCAGATAAGTACGTTTTAATGATATTACTAGGGTAAATATATTTGATCTATGGTATTAAAGTTTAACTAGCAAATATTAAATAAAAATGTGTTTATACAGTAGCTAGCTAGCCAGTAAATCAGATATGCTAAATGTAAGCTAGCTAACACCATTTCATTGACAATTTAAGAGGCTAGCTATCATGGTGCTAGCTAGCTCAACTGTGATGCTGTTTCTTCTGCCTTCTGTTAGCCAGTTTTCTGTTATCATACAAGAACATAGGTTATAGTTTGATTTAGCATGCTGATTGAGGAGTTGTTCATCTATTCATCTATTTCTATTCATTTGTCCAGCATCAATTGTAAAATATTTTTACCATTCCAGAATATTCCAATTGTTTAGCTAACTATTTATATATCTGTGCATGGCATTGCATTAGTGTTTTTTACAAGCTTTTTTCTAATCTTATTCTACAGAACAATGCCACGTGCACCATCTGATGTGTGGATACATTTCACCTCAGCCAATGTAGAAGGAAAGTCTGTGTACATTTGATGCAGCAGCATATAGCAAAGTGTCTTAAGTTTTTTCCAATATTTCCAAAATTCCCCAGCTTAAGTTCCCATGGAAAGTTTCCGGAAATTTCCAGAAATGTTCCGCCCCTTTGCAACCCTAGTCACAATATGTGTTAACAATAAGTTAAATGCATTGCATATGATGTTTCATGTTGTCTTTAATAAACAATCAAAAAGTTGAGTGTGATCTCATAAAAAAATAAATAAATAAATAAAAAAAAACATGACTGTGGCAAAGTTTTTGTAAAATGATATTATGTTGCTCCATACAGATATCGTGGCAGTTCTGAGGTGAAATATCCACTGAGTGACGTTAAAAGTGAGTTACAGTAAATGTTTTCCCAAACAGATGAGGTTTTTAAGGTTAATGATCTAGTTTTAGATCAAGAAAACCTACCTCCCTACCCTAAACCTAACCGACAGTGTCTTATAAAGCAAATGTGACATGAAAAACGCAATTGCTGAAGCAACCACATCATTTTGTGGTGCTTCTATGACACTTTCAGCTCACGTGTCGACTAGCATGCTCTTCAGGACTTTTACCCCTGTCCTTTGCATTGCAAGTAGTTGGTTATATATTGCAAATGTTAAAATGTATCACCTTCCAAGTCATGCACTATAGTAGAATGTTTGGATGTCATAAGATGTCATTGTGTTTGGAACAGGACAAAAAGTACGTTTTTATGTACTGATAATCTGCCATTTTACTCATGATTTGTGTGAAAGTGAAAAAGAGATGTTGTTGTTGTTGTAGCTCCTCTAATGTTCATTTTACCAGGAAACTGACGTGATACAAACAATGAGCCATGTAAAATCATTTAGCAAAAATGTAGGTATAGTAACGTGTTTCTATGAGACCAGGCAGTAAAATATTGAATGCAAGTGAGAGAACAATGAGTGACATATGACAGCCCCCCACTGCATTAACATTAGACTTGCGTGCTGATCGCCCTGCATGAGATTTGTTATGAATAAAAAGTGTTTCTCTGGCCCTGGATGACAAATTGTTGCCATCAAAGTGATGCATTATTCAAGCTCAAATGTACCACTGCTGTAGTCAAATTAGTGTTTGCATGATGCATGTGTAACAGAGGATGTGACAACGAACATGCGGTGCACATGTGGTGTAACAGGCCTTCAGTATTTCAGCTTGTATTCTCACAGCCTAGCAATTTCTGTTGGTGTTAGGAGAGCTTAGACAAAGAGTTTTGGCAATCATTTAATGTGATCAAAGTCTGGATTAGCGCTCATATGGGATCACGATGGTAGGGCAAGAGGCATGGCTTTTCAAGCCTTCAGAATGGTTCCCCTTTTAATGGCAATAAATGAAGAGTAACCAACGACTAGATCCCTGCTTTACCCCTCTTATTGATCCAATCAACCACAAGTGCCCAGTGGAACATCGTAAATCACTATGCTTTCAAGTCTTTTACTTCTAAAAAAAAATAAATAAAAACAAAAAAAAAAAAAAATGATTTTATTAGAGATTTCTTGTGTGATTTTCAGTCCAATCTTAAAAAGGTCAGAGAAAATTCACTTTAGACACTTGATCCCTAGAATTCAAGGTAAGGTCAGCATTTCATTACAGACGATATTAGTTACGGTGGGGGTTTACTGTAACTTGACTGTGCTCTTGGCTGTGCAGTGAACATCTCAACTCATCAAAGTTTGTACAGACCACAAAAAGCACCTCCAGCGAACATAATCAATGCAGAACAACCACTACACGTTCTCACTGATCTGAGCATCTCATGGATGAGTTGAGCTCGTGTGAGGCAGATGAGATGATCTTGTGAAGATCTGATCTCCATCAACTCACATACATCAAGTCTGAAAATTTGCCATTAGCCTTGCTTGTGGAAAATGATTCACTGACTAAGTGACTAAGTTTGACAAGGCTTAACAGAATAGTCAAGTCAGAATAGTGAGTTTTGAGGCTCCTCATTGATTTTTTTGATATTGAAAACAAGAATAGAGCCATTTTTGGTGCTGGATCTCATTGTCACTCATCCCATCTTATTTAAATGCACTGATGTGTACAACCTCCTCAAGCATTTTTATCACCTGTTTGTGTACCTGGCTTTGAGCTGCTTCAACACCAGAAGCAAACATGCCTTATATTTATGTATGAGATACCAACATGGAGCACTTCAAAGAATGATCCAGCCACACAAAAAAACCTCAACGCCTTCCCTGTGCCTGTTATGTACAAACAAGACTGAAAACCCAACCACACTAGTAAATCCATTTCGAAACCACAGCAAACATGTTGCGGGCACCAACACATGTGGATTGGGACAAACTTACTACACTAATTGTAATTATAAAACCTCTCGAGGTGTAGCTTGAACAAGTCCATGGGTACCTTTGTACTAACTGATGTAACTAATGTTTAAAAATGACCTACTCTTACCTAATTATTTGTTATGTGTTGGCACGGCCTCTTTAATGGAATTTTTGATTTATTTCATATTTATGTACTATAGAATGTACTCAAACACACTTAAACTTAAAGGGTTAGTTCACTCAAAAATCATTTACTCCTTATGTTTATGTTGTTTTAAATCTTTATGACTCTATTTATTACGTGGAACACCAAAGGAAAATTTGAAGAAAATCTGAGCCACTGTTTTCTATACAGTGAAATAATAGTGACCTGGGGCTCTCAAGCTCCAAAAATGACAAAAAAGCATCGCAGTTCAAATGACTTGTGCGTTATATTCCAAGTCTTCTGAAGCCCATACAATAGCCTTTTCAGAGGATGAGACCAAAATCCAAGATAGTTTTCCACTCAGTCTCATTTGCACATCTGCATATTCAAACTGGCACATTGCATTCGGTTAGGAGATGCAACGTGTCATGTTCCACAAAAGAAAAAAGTCATACAGGTTTGTGACAACATGATGGTGAACTGTCCCTTTAACCCCAAACTCAACACATGAAAATCAGCACATAAAACACAATTTAAAAATGACGACTAATGTTGCATTTAAGTTAGCAAACCCCACCATGCTCACCAAATCATAACAGACACTCTGGCCAGATACACTGTAACATAACGGTTTACAAATTTGCCATAAACACAAACCCTAACCCAAACTGATGACATTACCAGGAAACAAATAAGCATTTTTAGTACTATGTGAAACACTAGATTCTCTTTCAGTTGTATTTGTAAATGGAATATCAATGTAAATATATTTTAATATCGCTGTGTTAGGAATGGTTAAACATTTCAACATCAAGACCACAGGGTAATTTAAAAACTTTTTTTTATTTATTTAAATATGAGTGGTTCCTATTAAAAACTAGTTACACTTGAGACTTTTAGTTAATACCAAAGGTACAACAGGAGCAAAGTGAATGGAATATAAAACGAACACTGTGCAAGTATGAAATGTCAACAGCTTATTGGAGGTAGACATCATTATTAACCAAATCAATTACCTCGGCAAATAAGCAAATTGTGTAGCACAATAATGTAAGGGGCTTGTTTACGGCATATTAAACTGTTGCATTACTTTGTCTTCATTAACATTTGCAATCATATTTACATAACCATGTAAATGTATCAACTTGTTTCTGCATATAAACCAGATTGCTGACTTGAGAAACCAATGTTTAATGCTTGTTTACTAAAGCCAGACATCAATTACCTGGTATTTTCATCAGTAAAAAAGTCAGTAAAATAAGTTGCTTTGATACGCTGTTTTTCTACATGCTTAAACGGACAATTCACCCAAAAATGAAAATACTGGCATTATTTACTCACCCTCATGTTCAAAATCAAATGCAGATGTTAGACAAAATCATAGCCTCAGTCACCATTTACTTTCATTGCATAGACAAAAGTTGGAAGAAAAGTGAATGGTGACTGAGTTTGTCATTCTGCCTAACATTTTATTAAGTCATACAGATTTGTAACAACATGAGGGTGAGTAAATTGATGATCGGATTTTCATTTTTGTGTGAACTATCCCTTTAACGTCATAAAAAAAAAAACTTTTTCAGACTTGCATTGATGCCATTACTGTCAGCAAAATTACATCATGACAATGTCCAGTTAGGAAAGTGATTTAAGTTTTTAAAAACATTGTGGAACAAAAAGATCATATATTCAAAGAGATGTTGCGGTGTTCTGTTCCTACACTGCAGACAAACCTTTTTAGTCTGAGCTCTTAAAGAGCGTGATTTCATACATGAAATAACTGTCAGAGGTGATTTTGTCAGTTTTGACATTTTGATTTCATGTAAGAATAGGAAAAGAAAAATTAATTTCTTTGTTAGAATGAATTCATACATAACATTCCATCTTTATAAGTCATCGTTGTCATAAAGTTACGTAAGTGATGAGGCACTTAAAGTTTCCTGCCCCTTTTCTTTGACATGAGAACAGTCTTTCAGGTCTTCAGTCATGCTTTCCTCAAGTCTGACCCAAAGCTAAAACTGTGCCTAGACCTGAACTACTACTTGCTCTTAGACTCATGCCTCAAGCTGACAGTGAATCGATGTGTTTTGATTGGGTGCCATCATGGCTGAGCCAGGCTGCGGCTTAAAGAGGTCTGCAACCACTGGGAAATGTGATGGGGTCACACTAGACTTTGCACTCCATTTACTCCCATTCAAACACATCCGAAAGCAGGAGACCGGAAATGCAAGCTCATGTGAAGACATTTCCTACTCAACTGCGTACTTAAGTTCAAGCTTAGTGATCTCTGACCTGCAAATTCGGATGACAAGAAGACGTGACCAATAGAAGATTGAAATGTCACACAATGACCTTTTGGCTCAGTTCAAAGAATACAGGTGCATCTCAATAAATTAGAATGTCGTGGAAAAGTTCATTTATTTCAGTAATTCAACTCAAATTGTGAAACTCGTGTATTAAATAAATTCAATGCACACAGACTGAAGTAGTTTAAGTCTTTTGTTCTTTTAATTGTGATGATTTTGGCTCACATTTAACAAAAACCCACCAATTCACTATCTCAAAAAATTAGAATATGGTGACATGCCAATCAGCTAATCAACTCAAAACACCTGCAAAGGTTTCCTGAGCCTTCAAAATGGTCTCTCAGTTTGGTTCACTAGGCTACACAATCATGGGGAAGACTGCTGATCTGACAGTTGTCCAGAAGACAATCATTGACACCCTTCACAAGGAGGGTAAGCCACAAACATTCATTGCCAAAGAAGCTGGCTGTTCACAGAGTGCTGTATCCAAGCATGTTAACAGAAAGTTGAGTGGAAGGAAAAAGTGTGGAAGAAAAAGATGCACAACCAACCGAGAGAACCGCAGCCTTATGATTGTCAAGCAAAATCGATTCAAGAATTTGGGTGAACTTCACAAGGAATGGACTGAGGCTGGGGTCAAGACATCAAGAGCCACCACACACAGACGTGTCAAGGAATTTGGCTACAGTTGTCGTATTCCTCTTGTTAAGCCACTCCTGAACCACAGACAATGTCAGAGGCGTCTTACCTGGGCTAAGGAGAAGAAGAACTGGACTGTTGCCCAGTGGTCCAAAGTCCTCTTTTCAGATGAGAGCAAGTTTTGTATTTCATTTGGAAACCAAGGTCCTAGAGTCTGGAGGAAGGGTGGAGAAGCTCATAGCCCAAGTTGCTTGAAGTCCAGTGTTAAGTTTCCACAGTCTGTGATGATTTGGGGTGCAATGTCATCTGCTGGTGTTGGTCCATTGTGTTTTTTGAAAACCAAAGTCACTGCACCCGTTTACCAAGAAATTTTGGAGCACTTCATGCTTCCTTCTGCTGACCAGCTTTTTAAAGATGCTGATTTCATTTTCCAGCAGGATTTGGCACCTGCCCACACTGCCAAAAACACCAAAAGTTGGTTAAATGACCATGGTGTTGGTGTGCTTGACTGGCCAGCAAACTCACCAGACCTGAACCCCATAGAGAATCTATGGGGTATTGTCAAGAGGAAAATGAGAAACAAGAGACCAAAAAATGCAGATGAGCTGAAGGCCACTGTCAAAGAAACCTGGGCTTCCATACCACCTCAGCAGTGCCACAAACTGATCACCTCCATGCCACGCCGAATTGAGGCAGTAATTAAAGCAAAAGGAGCCCCTACCAAGTATTGAGTACATATACAGTAAATGAACATACTTTCCAGAAGGCCAACAATTCACTAAAAATGTTTTTTTTTATTGGTCTTATGATGTATTCTAATTTTTTGAGATAGTGAATTGGTGGGTTTTTGTTAAATGTGAGCCAAAATCATCACAATTAAAAGAACCAAAGACTTAAACTACTTCAGTCTGTGTGCACTGAATTTATTTAATACACGAGTTTCACAATTTGAGTTTAATTACTGAAATAAATGAACTTTTCCATGACATTCTAATTTATTGAGATGCACCTGTACATATTTCAAAGCTGCATGTTTTATTTGTTGCCGGAAAGTGAGTAGATGGTATATTTTATCATTTTGAGTATGATATTTTTTGCTATTTGTGATTTATTATGTATTAAAACCAGTCATGTCCTCAGTCAACATTCACTTATTGCATTTGTTTTTCAGTACAATTAAATGAATAGTGATGGAGGCTAACATTCTCTCTTTTGTTACTCCCTTTCCAAAGAAAAAGGTAAATCATACAGGTTTGTATGGAGCCACTTAGGACAGGGTGGAAATTTTTTCTCTGAAATAGTTTTGTATGCCCTTGCAATATGTTTTGCGTGCCCTTGCAATAGTTTTGCGTTCCCTCGAAAAACAATTAACCATGATTTTACTACAATAGCCATATTTTAACCATGATATTTGTAGTGAAACCGTAGTGATAATACAGGAAAACTAAAACTGTGGTACTAAACAAATCATGATTTTGTGGTTATTATGGTTTTATTATGCAAATAATATAGTTTAACTATGGCTTTACTATAGTCATATTGTGGTAAATTTAAAATAAGGTTACATTTGTTAACATTAGTTAACAACATTAGTTAACATGAACTTACAATGAATAATACTTTTACAGCATTTATACATCTTGGTTAATGTTAAGTTCAACATATACTAACACATTTTTTAAATCAAAAGTTGTTAACATTAGTTAATGCAATATGAACTAACATAAACTAACAGTAAAAATGTAAAAATTTAATTTTGTAGTAACCATAGATTTATGCAGAAAACATGTTTTTTCTATAGTAATATTGTAGCAACCATGATTGTAGGCTAACCGTTTTTTTTTAATTTTTATTATTATTATTTTATTTTTTTACAGAAACCATGGTTTTACTACAGTAATATTATTGTATAATAAACTATAAAAAGTAAGTTAAGCATGTTGTTTTTTTTGGTTTTTTTTTTTGGTTTTTTGTGGCAGAAACCATGGTTTTAATACAGCATACTTTATCCATAGTAACCATGGTTGTACTATAGATTAACCAGGGTTAATCTTGTGGTTACTATAGTTTTACTACAAATGTACTACTTGTGAGGGCATTTAGTTTTCCTCAGCCTTTATGAGTCAATTATTTGCTCATTTACCTAATACTTAGAGTTGCATAATTACATGTACAATAACAATAATTATTATTTTTATTTTTTTTAACAATTATTAAGTTTATTATTAGAAATTTACCTTAATAGGTCATATTGATGCAATTGTAATGGGGTTGTCTCTGCGTTGTGTTGAATAAAGCATTCGATTGACACCATCTCACGCCTTTGGTGGATTTTATTCTGTTTAAACACATTGAAAAGCGGTGGTCAGTCCCAATAATCATGCTCACGCATGTTCTACCACAACCACTCTCTCGGCTGGTGCAAATCTTAATATTTATGTATGAATAATTTAGGACAGGTATGCAATAATTACACATATTATTTAAAATATAAAGTCTGTACCTGTTTAAACACATTGAAAAGCAGTGGACAGTCCCAATAATCATGCTTACGCATGTTGTATAATGAGGATGAACATTAAATCAAACATTACCACACATAAAACATGGAAGCTTGAATAGAGAACATACAATACACTTTCATACATGACTAAACAAAATACATGTCGATGTTAACCCCCCCAAAAATTAGATTAAATTAATTACAATATTTTTCCGGGGAGCACTCACCCACCACAACCACTCTCTCGGCTGGCGCAAATCTTAATGACCCAACCGGAACCACTTCCGGCAAGTGGAAGCACTTTTCTGACCCTGTTATACAATGAAAAATGAAATGGCCATAGAAATCAATAGGCTACAATAAATTAAAATAAGAGATATTGCAGTAAACATTATTATTAGACACTTTTCAGTCCTCCTGCATTTCACAGGTGTTGGCTTGGTTTCCCGAAGCACTAAGAAGAACGCTAGTAGCTCTTAAGTAGTACTTAATCTCTGCGGTGCGTTTCCCAAAAGCATCGTTATCTAAGTAAAAACTTTGCAAATTAACGAGAGCTTTGAACCACTGTTAAGTCCATTAAGTGCTACTTAAATGTATCATTGTCATTATCTTTCACAGTTTATCACTGAAAAAGGGACATTGAATAAATTATATTAATATATTTTGATCTTTGGAAAGCCATTATACACACTTTAGAGGATAAAAAAGTTTGAAAAAAATCGCATTGAAATCAACTGGCAGTCTCCACAGTCTGTGCATGCAACGTGATAGGTCTAAAGATAAATCTAAATTTACATAACACATAATACAGTATAACATTTTATTGGACTTATTTGATAATCATAACTATGACAGCAATAGAAAGATTATCTTATTAAACCGATTTCTACAGACATATGTGAGTAAAGTGGCCCTGCAGATTAAAACTTAAATAAATAGGCCTAAATAAATAAATAAAATATGTTTATCAAAGGAGGTTAGAGTGAGTGTGCAATGAGAGATTCCCTTCATTCTGTTTAGAAAGGTCTATGAGTAGTTCAGTACTGATGTCCATCATTTTAATCCTGTTCTTTGTGCATCTGTTCAGTTTCCAGCCAAAGAAACAACACAGACTACGTGAGATCCCCTTATTATGATGTGATGCTCGTTGGGTACATTCACGTTACATGCACTGCTTGCGTCACTTTTATTAATCTATATAAGCTGGGCAAGCATCTGAAACCCTGTATTACCAAAGCCGTAATTATTTATTTAATTGAATTCTGTAATAGTTCATACATTTAGGCGCCTCGACAAGGTTACAAACAACTTCCATGTTTGTCAGTATTTCCATATTATTTTCATTTTGAGAAGACAAACACCTGGATATATTTGCCAAAGTGATCAGCACCTTTGGACCGGACAGCTCCCATAACAAAGCACTTAATGCAGAGTTTACACTACACGATTTTAGGCCCGATTTTCACTTGCCGACAGTTTTGTGGAGACAAAAGCAGAAAATCATAGGCAAATCAGAGCTCGCTCCCATGAGCGACAAACGCAATGTATGAATTATCAAAGACGCGATCTGAGAGAAGCGCCGACATGTCGCCAATGTCAGCGAGATATCTAGCATGTTAAATATCTGGACCTGTCTGCGATTCCAAATCACGCAATGTGAAATGTATTTTGACTGAATACAACTGCAGCGTTGACCTACAGCCAATGAGAGATATGGCGTGGATATATTATCTTGGTGCTAAGCGCAGTAAGCGGATCTGTTTACAGGCATGACTGTAGAAAGCTGCGCAGAGCAGAGAAAATGAACGACTCGGTAAGTAGTGCGCCGCAACCCATTTCAGTTCATTATAATCATATCAAACTTTTTATTTGAAATAAAAACACATTTTTCTAACTATATTTATAACAGGAATATGATGATTATCTTGCATGTGAGCTATTTTGCGTGCGACAAAATGCAGTTTATTTTTATTTGCAAACTGTTCTTATATTCCTGCAGTTTTGATTGGGTGGACCAGCCATCGATCTGGGTGGACTAGTGCCACTCTGACCCTTATGTGGCCTCGCACCATGATAAGACCGAGTGGAGAGTCTTCGTCACAAGTTTGAGGATGTGTCTGATGAATTTATTTCCACCAAAATCATCTCGGTGCTGGCTTGTTCAGAGTTTGATTAGATTATTCTTGATTTGAATGTGAATGTATATAATTTAAAAACTCTAAACACTTGTAATGAAGTCGTTTTCAATGCTACCATAATCTATAGCCCATGCTTTAATCCAAGAATTGCACTATTTAGTATGTGTTGTAAAATGTGAAATGATTTAATAAATTGAAGACATTCTCCGCGTCCATGATCGCACGGACGCAGCGATCTGCTGATACCACTCTGGAACCGCCCCTGCCCGAGAGGTCTCCGACACAAAAATAATAATCTATTCTACATTACGATCATAGACAGCTGATCCTCCACACACATGATTACTGTAGCTGCCAATCGCCTCTTTTATTCACACAAGCTACAATAACTAGTTCTGCCGCCAGGTTAAAACAGTGTGCAGGAGATAAACAGTCATAGACATGTAAATAATATCGCATGCTTTTCCTTCACGGTTTGTGAAAACATATATTCTGCTCTGCAATCGGTCATTTTAACATTGCGACTCTTTATTTTATAATGCAAATACTGTAGCTACAAAAGTTGAACATCTGTTGCCTATTATTGAAATGTTTCGGAAGTTAAGATAAAATCCAGCGGAGACAGTCTTTTTCACAATATCATGCCCATCACTCTTGACCAGACACATGCTCTGCCTATTTATGAGCCATAAAACAAATCAATAAGGTTTGAAATTGATCACTTTAAAATATTTACACTGGCGGCCAAAAATATTTACACTGGTTTGGTATAATGTGCAGATTTTGCTGTTTCTGAAGGAAATTGGTACTTTAATTCATCATAGTGGCATTCAACTGATCACAAAGCATAATCATGACATTACTGATGTAAAAAAACAGCACCATCGCTATTTGAATTTTATTTCTTTTTTCTTATCAAATCTAGACAGGACCCAGCAGCCATCACTCCAACACCTTATCCTTGAGTAATCATGCTAAACTGCTAATTTGGTACTAGAAAATCACTTGACATTATATCAAACACAGTTGAAAGCTATTTGGTTCGTTAAATGAAGCTTAACATTGTCTTTGTGTTTGTTTTTGAGTTGCCACAGTATGTAATAGATTGGCATGTCTTAAGGTCAATATTAGGTCAAAAATGGCAAAAAAAGAAACGGCTTTCTCTAGAAACTCGTCAGTCAATCATTGTTTTGAGGAATGAAGACTATACAATGCTTGAAATTGCCAAAAAACTGAAGATTTCATACAAAGGTGTACACTACAATCTTCAAAGACAAAGGACAACTGACTCTAACAAGGACAGAAAGAGATGTGGAAGACCAGATGTACAACTAAACAAGAGGATAAGTGCATCAGAGTCTCTAGTTTGAGAAATAGATGCCTCACATGTCCTCAGCTGACAGCTTCATTGAATTCTACCCGCTCAACACCAGTTTCATGTACAACAGTAAAGAGAAGACTCAGTGGTGCAGGCCTTATGGGAAGAATTGCAAAGAAAAAGCCACTTTTGAAACAGAAATACAAAAAGAAAAGGTTAGAGTGGGCAAAGAAACAGACATTGGACAACAGATAATTGGAAAAGAGTGTTATGGATCTTAACCCCATTGAGCTTTTGTGGGATCAGCTAGACTGTAAGGTGCATGAGAAGTGCCCGACAAGACAGTCACATCTATGGCAAGTGCTACAGGAAGTGTGGGGTGAAATGTCACCTGAGTATCAGGACAAACTGACAGCTAGAATGCCAAGGATCTGCAAAGCTGTCATTGCTGCACATTTAGGATTTTTTTGATGAGAACTGAGAATTTGTTTTCAAATTGTAATAGTCATTTTTCATGTTATAAATGTCCTGACTATACATTGTGATCAGTTGAATGCCACTTTAGTGAATTAAGGTACCAATTTCTTTCCATGAGAGCAAAATCTGTACATTATTCCAAACTTTTGGCCACCAGTGTAATTCCAAGCAAAAATATTTGAAAATCTAAATAAATGCATTCAAAACTGTGTGCTTAACATCTTTAATGAGGGAATTAACTATATGCTACTCCCATAAAGAATTGTGAACGATTTAGACAAATCAAAATCCAGAGGTTCTCAAATGTAATAATCCAACGACCCTCTAAGAAATCAGGGAAGAGTCTATGTTTTATAATCAACTATCCATAATATTTTTTACATTACACCAAACATTTTTATTTATGAAATAAGTCAAGTATTCAAAAATGCTCTTTGCAGTGAAATTAACAATGCATATTAAACATGATTTAAAAACAACAATGGATTTGCTCTAAACAATTCAATTGTATTATCTTTTAAAATAACATTATACAAATTTTCAAGGAACTCATGGCCTCCATGCAATAAACACATATAGCAGCCCACAATTTGGAAGCATATGTATTAGAATCAGTCTCACTTTCTGTCACCTTTGCAGTCCATCGTTCCTTATCAGAGAGAATTGAGCCTTTATATTTAATATTTTCTAGTAACTTTCTTACAAGTTAATAAATTAATTACCCAGCAGGTGACCTGTCACTAACTAGACAGAGGGGCGTGAGCTCTTCCTCAAGTCTTTCATGCGCCACCTGGTGGATATTGTTAGAAGTACAACACATGTAGTTTAATTCTAAGAAGAAGCCCGTCTGCGGTATGCTGAGTGATTTCACGCGATGGATTTCCTGATGGTGTTTTCAAAGGCCACATCTGTACATCTTGCCATTGCAGTCTCTATTGGCATGATCATGATTTTAAGCTCGATTACACTTCCTAGTGCTTGACGCATGCGCAGCATGGTGCTGTAGGAAGTGTAATCGAGCTTGAAATCAAGATCGCCAAGGAGACTGCTGTCAAGATGTACAGTACAAGTTACATTTCGGTCTGTTCTCATCCAAAATCAACTGGATCGCTTCAGAAGACATTGATTAAACCACTGGAGTCTAATTGATTGTTTATGCTGACTTTATCTGAATTTTAAAAAATCTTTGTGTTCTGCAGATATAAGAAAGTCAGACAACTCTGGGATGGCATGAGGGTGAGTAAATGATGAGAGAATTTTCATTTTGGGATGAATTAACCATTTAAGACAGAATTGACATTTTTGGTTGAACAATCCCTTTAACAAGCAATCCTGCTACATTTCTCAAATTCTATAAATACACCAGGGGAGCTTGTGGTGGCTGAGACAGTGGAGAAGATAGACCTTAGGGATGACCATCCAGGAGGACTTAGGTCTGAATCTTTCATCCTTCAGGTCTGATTCCCAAATTACTCAGGTGTCACTGGGGAGTAGCCGATCCCTCTATCTATGTTAGTCTGTGCTGGATAATTTAGGTTAGAGTAACAGTAGGACTTCCAATATATTTGTGCAAACTGCACAAATGGCAAATAAAGACCTTCTAATGAACGACACCTACAGCAAAATGTTTGCAATGAGGGGAAACTTAAATTATGTAAGAATACAGAAGGTTAATTAAAATAATGTAAGCCATGTTTCACAGGGACGTAATATGAAAAATGTGCAAATATTAAAGCACATGTGGATTGTTTTATAAGACTAGCGATATCTTGTGCACATCCCACCGAAGGCATTAATTTCCACAAGAAAATTGCTGATTGATGCGAAATGACCCATCATGTTGTTTTATAATGAGGTTCTTTAGTCTGTGGCAGAGTAATGATGACATCGTACACTGAACGTGTTTAGGCCAGTGGAATTGTATATAGCAAGCTAATATCTTAACAGACTTATAATAGGTCGAAGATCCCTGCAGGTTTTAACAGCAGATTATTTCCATTAGGTAATTTATAGGCCAGTTGTGTATGCTAAGCTTTCATAATGTTTGTGCAATCAAATTTCGTCTTTGTTATATCATTATAAAAAATCATACAAGTAGAAGGTCATTTAACCATTAGGATGCAGTAAATGTTTCATACAATGAAGTGAATAAAAATTATTTTTTAAAAAATGAAACACTGACAAATACACAATGATAAAGCAGGCCAAGCAGAAATCTTGATCTTACGCTTTTAAGTTTAGGAGCATGCTGAAACAGACCCTTCTTACTAATCTGAGATGTTTGTATCATAAAAAGATTGTTAGTTAGATTGTTAGGTTGTCGAAAAGTGGAGGCTGGGGCTAGTTTTCACACTTTTTGCTCCAGAGAATATTTTTAGGGTAGGATTATTTTTGAAATGAACTTTCTGTATATCCATGATTCTTTACAAAATAAAAAGCTATTGAACATTTTCACCGATATAGTCCAGGAAAAAAGATGTTGACCCTTTTGTGACTTACCCCAGTAGTGGAGTATATTGTCACACTATGTTGGGGTAACCTGTCACATTTAAACCTTCCATTAAACTAGTGGTTTACTGTCTTAGAATTTTCTCCTGCATTAAGCAGCCCATTGGCTTTTAGGGGAAATTTAAAAAGTAAAACAATTATGATTCACAAAGTACTTTAAAACAACACAAATGGAAACTGTGATTCTTACGAAACCTGTCAAAAAAATATCCTGGTCATATTTAACCCCAAATCAGTACAAATAAAGACCATAAAGATTTTTTTTTTAAATTGTTACATTATTTTCAGGACACTTTTTTATATATATATATATATATATATATATATATATATATATATATATATCGCCAGTGAATTCTCATTCCTGGTCATTTTTATTTTAGGTGTCTAAAATCAACATACAAAACATACATTTGCTCAATTGCACTTTTGACTCTAAATCTTATTGTTACAGAGCTATAGCCAATGTGACAACTAGCCCCGGTCTCCACTATATCATAAACGCCAGTATAACTAATTAGTCCATATGCTAAATATATGCTAAACTCTATTCCCACCTGTTTTCCTCAGCACCTTCTAAAAGCAAAAGCAAATATTTTTCTTCTTGGGGTATTTTTTATCTAAATCTTAAGCCTCTGGGTGGGTGTGTGGGGATGGTCTCCCTGCTCATGTATACATTAGGCAGCACATATTGATTTTCTTTGCTTCTCAACCCAAATGGCCCGTTCTTTTCTTCCCCCATCTTTGCTTTCCACACATGGAGATGAATTGTGCTTCAAGGCTGGTTTTGATTAACCTGTGATTGGCTGTCCTTAGCTTTGGGATCTGGAGGTGTAATTAAAGGCAAGAGTTATCTCGCCTCATGGTGAATGAGATGGCCCCTAGTTCCTGTCCTTTAGAAATATACATGTACATTCACCGGACCAAAAACTGCCAAGAACAAGATTCATGTTAGCTTAGAGCTATTTGAGGGAAGTGAAGGCTCGGATAGCAGTAGAGATTCATGCAGGTGCTTTAATATATATTTGAAGACCATGACCTGACAAGGTCAGTAGAAAACCTATACCATTTTTTAGTCAATAGCAGTTTTTAATCTGTCAGTTGTAAGAAACCTAGACTAGACTTGTTGACTTTGGATAGCTGGTATCTCACTCAACCTGCAGGGAAACTAAGACGTAAGGTATAAAGGATTAACACTAAAAAGAGGATCTAGGGAGAGGTGAAAAAGAGGGAAGGTCAGCTCACATTCAGACGTATTAATAGCCCTTCAGTGTCTGAGAGGGGGCTGGAGTATCTAAACGAGAATGAACATCTCACTCAGTAAAAGTTCTTTAATACATCACAAGGCATTGGCAGCATATAAAAACAAATCCACTGCTCTAAACACAACAATCCACAACAAACCATGACACCTATGATTTATTGCCATAAATAGAACACATTACCATATCTTTAAATATTTTTAATTACTATACATAAACTACCTTTAAATTACAGATTTGCATATTATCTTACTCCCAAGATAAGTCTGTTCTCAGGTGGCTAAGATCCATTTTAATGTAATATATAGCTTTAGCAGATCAGGTTTAATTTTTTATAATGTTTTTGATACCTAGCACAACACTTCTAGGAGCTACAGTCAGTCATGTGGTTTTAGCTTATTTTTTACACTTAAAAATACAAAATACATATGTAGAAATGTAATAATATAGACCTAGTGTTATTGCACTATTATCAGCTTGAGAAAACCCTATTCCAACATTGCAAATTTAGTAATTAAATTGAATAATGGGTTTTAAAGTAACTGTCATATAAACTTGAAATAATTGTACATTTTAAATCACATCAGAAAATGACCTTCAGCAAATGAAACAGATGACATGGGCTATGACCTTTAGGGAATTTCAAAGTCTATCTACAAGTAAAAGAGGAGACACAAATTGGGAAAATGTAGATTCTAGAGAGGTTTTACAGTTGAAAGTTTCCAAAAATTCCTTCTAAATTTATAAATGGTGCCATAATGGTGACGTTTTTTCTTTTTATTTGCCTGCTTTGCCCTCTACTTGCACTCTTTCCTCTTGCAATGTCATTGGATATTGCAAATTTCTGCTTTCATGGATGTTGAGACAGTGATCAGACCTGACGACTGGTCAGCCAGATTTCAAACAAGTTTTAAATTTATATTTGTGTATTGTATTTATCGTTAGGAACGTGTCTCAGAAGTGTGAACACCAGAAAAGAAGTATGTGCTGTGAGTTGGCTATGATCTGGGGCTTGTGGGAAAAGCCCAAATGTATGTATAAGAAAACTACTGAGCAAAGTTTTCTGTGTGACATTATAATCACTGTTGTAACAAATCCATGAGGTACAGGCTAAGCTAATTAAAGGAGGTCTTTAGTATTTAGACAGAATAGTTTCATATAGTATCTGTGAGTGCTCCCTCTTTCTTCATTCATAAACACATAAGGGGACACAGCAATGACTACTGTGATGGATTATCTCTCAAGCCCCGGTCCACCCTCTTTCTCTCACTCTCATCTCTCTGTGGCACACAATGTGACCACAGCAAGAATATATGTGTATTTGTGACCCCTGAATTCTATACGGACTGAAAGAAAACGAGCTTGACAGAGATGGTGAAAGAATAACTTTAAGATTGGAATTGTGGCTGGAATGGTAAATGGAGAATATGAAAGACGGAGTGAGGACAGTCAGCACTCATTTGTGCACAGTTGACTAAGATTTGCTTTTTCAATAATATCAAAATTGCAGATGAAAGATTTATTCATCCAGTGCCAATGTTGGTAGCTAGTTGAATGTATACTTCACCTAGTTAGATAGCAAGATAAGTAGCAGAGGTGGGGAACAAAATAGATATGTATTTGTTCACCATGATATTTTGTCAGTAAACCAGGTTTATATGTGCATTGCATAGTAGCTTCAGTATTCAACAGATAAATCCAAAAAATACTTCAGTACTGGATGGATGATTTTTGCCATGTGCATCGCTTTTGCAGTGTACAGCTGTCCATCTAGTCAGACAACAAGACACCCTCAACATGCCATTGTAACCGATCACAAAATTAAAATGTTTTGAAGTTGAAAAAGTTTTTGAAGTCACACAATTGTTGTTTTCATGATCAATCAATGCAATGTTTACATGCACACCAATAGGCTGATAACGAAAAAAAATCAGCTAATTCAAAAAATCCTTTAACACAAGACAACCACATTTACATGACATTTGAAATCATGTATTCTCTGCTTTTGATGTCAAAACATACAGTAAACTGGCCTGTGCATAAGACTTGCACACATTGGATAAGTCGGTAAGAATGTCGGTAAAAGTGTTTACATGCAACGCAAAAATTGGTGTAATGGGCAAAAATCTACCTGTGTTGATTGGTTTATGCATAAACTGTTTATGACCTTATACCAATAAAGGAAAACCGTTTAAGGCATTTGCGTGACCTTATATGTTGTCAGCTTATTAAGCATAATCAGTGTAAGAATGTGCATGTAAACACACTCATTGCTGTCATATCCAAGTACTCGGGAACTCATGTCCATTCCTAAAACCAAGTGAAATTTTTACATTTACCATATAATGAAATGCATTGCTTCTAAAGTCCATTAGATATCGTTCTTATCAGTATGACAATGCTAATGGATGACCGTAGCAGGGAAGCATAGATTCAAAATCTGGAGTGTGAATTGGCAAATATTAATTTCATATAGGCATTGCTTACAGGGAGGAATAAGCTAAATATGAACTTTGCAGTTTGCAAGCAATATAACCTGTACCTACTATGATCAGAATCAGAATGAGCTTTATTGCCAAGTATGCTTACACACACAAGGAATTTGTCATGGTGACAGAAGCTTCCAGTGCAAAGAGAATACAAAAAATATACATACACAACATATACTGTACATACAAACATTTGAAATATATATATAAACATATATATGTAAACAGTGAAATAAGAATACAAAATAAGATACAACAGATAAAAAATATAGAGGAAACACAGTAGAGCAATAATGTTGTTCAAATATGTTATATACAGATATACAGTTATGTGCAAGGTGATTTAATGTATTGTGCAGAAGAGGCAGGATATGTCAAATAAATAAATGGAATATAAATATGAATGAATAGTTGAATATGCACATGATTGTATTGCCACAATGGAGAGTATTGGGGACAGTTTTAACTGTTCATAAGGTGAATGGCCTGAGGGAAGAAACTGTTATTGTGCCTGACTGTTCTGGTGCTCAGTGCTCTGTAGTGCCGGCCAGAGGGCAACAGTTCAAAAAGGTGTGAGCTGGGTGAATGGGGTCCAAAGCTATTTTTCCAGCCCTTTTCCTCACTCTGGAGGTGTACAGTTCTTGGAGGGTGGGAAGGTGAGAACCAATAATCCAGACTATACTTTGAAGGCTTCTGATGTCTGACTTGGTAGCTGAACCAAACCAGACAGTTATAGAAGTGCAGAGAACAGACTCAATGATTGCTGAGTATAACTGGATCAGCAGCACCTGTGGCAGGTTGAACTTCCTCAGCCGGCGAAGGAAGTACAACCTCTGCTGGGCCTTTTTCACAATGGAGTCCATGTGGGTCTCCCACTTCAGGTCCTGTGAGATGGTAGTGCCCAGGAACCTGAATGACTCCACTGTTGCCACAGTGCTGTTTAGAATGATGAGCAGGGTTGATGCTGGCGTGTTCCTCCTAAAGTCCACTATCATCTCCACTGTTTTGAGCGTGTTCAGCTCCAGGTTGTTTTGAGTGACCAGTGAGCCAGCCGTTCAACCTCCCTTCTGTAAGCAGACTCGTTGTCATCTTGGATGAGGCCGATGACTGTAGTGTCATCTGCAAACTTCAGGAGCTTGACAGAGGGGTCCTTGGCATTGTAGTCATTTGTGTACAGGGAGAAGAGTAGTGGGGAGAGCTCACATCCCTGGGGGGCACCAGTGCTGATTGTACATGTGCTGGAAGTGAATTTCCCCAGTCTCACTAAATGCTGCTTATCTGTCAGAAAGCTGGTGATCCACTGACAGATAGCGGTGGGAACCGAGAGCTAGGTTAATTTATACTAGTGCTGCAACTAATGATTATTTTGATAATCGATTAATCTAATGATTATTAGAATGATTATTCGACTATTTGGATGATTATTGCAACAATTAATCACTAGCTCTAATTTATTCCATAGGAGAGAAGGAATGATGGTGTTGAAAGCCGAACTGAAGTCCAAAAATAGGATCCTTGCATAAGTCCCTGGTCTGTCTAGATATTGCAGGCAAACTGCAGGAGATCCAGAAAGGGTCCAGTGATGTCCTTCAGGTGGGTCAACACCAGTCTCTCAAATGACTTCATGACCACAGACGTCAGGGTGACAGGTCTGTAGTCACTAAGTCCTGCAATCTTGGGTTTCTATGGGACAGGGATGATGGTGGAGCATTTGAAGCAGCTGGGATCTTCACAGTGCTCCAGTGATGTGTTGAAGGTCTGTGTAAAGATGGGGGCCAGCTGGTTAGCACAGGCTTTTAAACAAGTGGGTGAAACACTGTCTGGGCCCTGTGCTTTCCTTGCCTTCTGTTTCCGGAAGACCCGGCACACATCCTCTACAAAGATCTTAAGTGCAGGTTGAGTAGCAGGAGGGGGGAAGAAGGGGGTTGCAGGAGGTGTTTGTGTGAAGTGTCAGAGCGGGTGTGGGGTGTGAGACAGGGCTTTTCAAATCTACAGTAAAACACATTCAGGTCGTCAGCCAGGGGTTGATTCCCTACAGTGTTGGGGGATGGTGTCTTGTAGTTGGTAATGTCTTTCAGGCCACTCCACACTGATGCAGGGTAGTTAGATGAAAACTTGTTTTCTGATTATACAAGATTTTATCGCCACTTCTGTAAGAATCATCTTTGGCCTGATGAAGCTGCCTGAGTTTTGCTGTAAACCATGGTTTGTCATTACTGTATGTTAAATAATTCCTAGTAGGAATGCACATGTCCTCGCAGAAGCTGATATATGTCACAGTATCTGTGAGCTCATACAGGTTGTTGGCTGCAGCTTCAAAAACACACCAATCAGTGCAGTCAAAGCAGGCTTGTAGTTCCAGCTCTGCTTCATTGGTCCATCTTCTTACAGTCTTAACTACAGGTTTAGCTGATTTTAGTTTCTGCCTGTAGGTTGGAAGAAGATGAACCAGACAGTGATCAGAGAGTCCCAAAGCTGATCAAGGGTGCAACAGATGTTGACCAGAATGGCAGCAGCCGATCAGTGCAATGCCAGGAGTACAGACAGGAATACATGGCATTTTGAAAAAGGGCCCACTCTGACTGTGAAATTATTAATACCTTTAACAACCACTCACATTGAAAAGTACACATCAAGCCAACAGGTGTCATTCCACACTTTATAGATTTTTGCAGTACACTCCCAAGATGAAAGACATTAAACAAAGCTTGTCCAGCATAGAGATACTCAACTACATTTGTAATTATTTCCTGTAGAGGCAAAACTGCTTTTCTAAATGAGTTCTAACTGTAAGTTCGGGAGGAGAATAAAAAAAAATGTAAATGGCTGCTTACCTCACTCTTTTGATCATTCTTTTGGTATCCTTCCAGCACCCTAACTACACCTTTATTTCTATTCATTTCAATTAACTTATTAATTAATCCACAGGGAATTCAGAGCCCTTAAAAAGGAAGCCAAGTTGGCCAACCATCAAGGAATATGGGAACTTCTGAAATGATACTTGTTAAAACTACCTTAATGTAATTGAATCAAAATGCAAGCCCTGGTCTAAAACTGATTCTTCTTAAGGAACACCATAACATTTCCCAACATCAGCACTATTATTTAAATTTTAAACTTATTTTCAATTGAGTTGTCATTTGATATATACATTCTCCTTGAACTGTGGCCCATTAGACCAAAACCCCCAGTTTTGTCTTATTATACTGGTGTTCTGTCAGCATAATTTTTCATTTCCAAAAGCTTATTACCAACTAGGCAAACAAGTCATGGCCAGCCCACAGAAAACCACCTAGCCATTTTCACACTTGTTAGCAGTTTTGGGGGTAACGCAATAAAAGTAACGTGCATTAAGTAATCAGAGTAACGAGTAAAGTAACGCAATATTTTTTATTTTAGACCATATTAGCAGAGTTATTTTTTTAAATAATAACAGGTTGTGGGGGGTCTGGGTAGCTCAGTGGTAAAAGATGCTGGCTACCACCCCTGGAGTTCACTAGTTCGAATCCTAGGGCATGCTGAGTGACTCCAGCCAGGTCTCCTAAGCAACCAAATTGGCCCGGTTGCTAAGGAGGGTAGAGTCACATGGGGTAACCTCCTCGTGGTCACAATAATGTGGTTCATTCTCAGTGGGGCACGTGGTGAGTTGAGCATGGATGCCGCGGTGGATGGCGTGAAGCCTCCACACACGCTATGTCTCCGTGGCAACGCGCACAACAAGCCACGTGATAAGATGCGTGGGTTGGCGGTCTCAGACGCGGAGGCAGCTTGGATTTGTCCTCCGCCATCCAGGTTGAGGCGAATCACTACGTGACCACTAGGACTTAAAAGCGCACTGGGAATTGGGCATTCCAAATTGGGTGAAAAAGGGGAAAAATAAAAATTAAATAAAAAAATAAAAAAAATATCGGGTTGCTTTTGTACACCTCTCCTTTCTCCGTATTGTGATAAATCAGTAATAAAAGTGTGCAAACTTCGAGGAGGGGCATGATGGGCATTGTAGTTCTAGAGAGTGGGAGGCTTACTAGAGATGTTTAATGAAGTTGTAGTATGTGTGTGCACGATGGGCATTGCAGTGTGCGCATCAGGGGTATTGTAGTTCTAGAGAGTATGAGCCATGCTGATCAGCGATGGGCAGAGCACAACGATTATTATTATTAGAACTTTATTAATCCCTGTGGGGCAATTAATATAGGGCTATAGCAGTGCTTCACATAACAACACAATAACTAAACAAGAATACAGCATACCAGATCACACATTGAGAATAAATATGAAACTTTCATATCACCCATTACATAGTCGAATACCCACAGGCACAAAGGTACATTTATATATTCAATTGATATCTTACAAGTCTTCTTTTGGCCCACCCTAAAATTTATGTTTTTAAAATGGCAAAATATTGCTGGTAAAGGAATGTAAATCTGAACGCTTCAGTGGAATCCAGTTGTACACGTCATTCGCAGCGGTGGATTTTTTTGTGCACTGGAGCTTAAGTGAGCAGTTGTCATAAAATTTGCCATTGTCATGACAATCACAGCAAGTAGTGCCCGACCAATATATCGGTCGGCCGATATTATCGGCCAATATTAGCCTTTCACCGATATATCGGTATCGGCGTATATTTTACCAATATGCGCCGATATGAAAACTTTTTTCAGAACATATAATGCAGAAAACAATACTTTAGAATTTGTGTCATAGCGTAGTTTGTCCAGCAGAGTGCGCTCCGACCAGTGTTGCCAACTTAGCGACTTTGTCGCTAGATTTAGCGACTTTTCAGACCGCTTTAGCGACTTTTATTCAAAAAAAGTGCCTAGCGACAAATCTAGTGACTTTTTGGACAAACCTTAGCTACCTTCCGTAAAAGAAAGTCACCAGTACTGCCCCGCGAGCGCGTGGTCTTGCTTTCCTGCCCGGACTCGGAGGCACACCTCTCTCTGCATCTACTCTGTTCAGTGAGACGGACAGAGAGAGAGGTGAGCAGGTGAGAAGACGGAGCCCACAATCAGTTGACCGCATGGCAGCTGACATAGACGTGAATGAGCTGTGCATGTGCAGACAGCGTTGTCAAGGACCAATCACGAATCTGTATTGTTTTTTTGTAAACATGCACATAGTTTTTTTTTTTTTTTTTTTAAATATGCACATAGTGGTTTGTTATGGCTGAGCGCTGTGTGAGAGAAAAGATAAGAAACTTTCTGTCGCTTCTAACATTCTCTCTGAGTGATTGATAGATATAGGGAATGAATAGGATATTACAGTATGTACGGTAAGCACAGAGAAGCAAACGCATGTAAAGGGCGGACACTATGCAAATTTCAAATGAGACGCGATGACGTCACGAATATGCTAATTAGCGTATGACGTCAACTAGTGACATTTAGCGACATTTCGAGCAGGTTTTAGCTACTTTCCATTGAAACTAGTTGGCAACACTGGCTCTGACTCCATTGTTTACGAGCTGACTCTGAGCTGATGGTGGCTCTGCAGACAGGGCGGAGTTATTATAGTGGATTTGAGCGATCTCTTCTCATTAAATTGCTAACTAGTTTGTGAAATACATAGTGGAAAGTTAATAAAAAACTACCCCATCATTTTATATAACTAATATAACGTTAACCCTGTCCCTGACAACCATGTCACTCATGTTTATCACATCTGTTTGCTGTTAGCCAGCTATAGTTTGTCAGTGCAGTCAGTAATGTAGCAGATTGAAAGGTAAACATCAGAGCATCTTTTTGCAGCTCAGCAGACAATGGTGCAGTGGTGGATTGTGTGTGGTGAGTGTTGATTTCACGCTTTGCTGTTGCCTAGTTGGTGAGACACAATGCTGGAAAGTAAATAAAATCCATCTTTTACTCTCCGTGACAATGAGCTTATAGCTAACTAGCTAATCACGTAGCTACTTTCATTGTTGTCAGCTGAGTGGAAGCTAAAATGTAAACGTGTGTTCGCCAAAATGTTTTGTTCAGGATTCACAGTTTGGTACCCCCTTCATCCGAATTTACAAAATGTAATATTTAGAAGTCTGATTTTCCAGACATTAAAATAGGATACGTAATAAAATTAGATTTAATAAATAGTATATTTGGCCTGTGTAAATAATAATATATAGGAAATGTATCTAAAATAAATGAGGGGTGATACATACTAATACAATAGGCTGGAAAAATAGACATTTATTCATTTTAATATCCTATATATATATTTTGAATGTGTTGAAACTTGACACCAGGCGACGCACCCTAAAAACAGCACCGTTAGATCGGTTTCATGCTGAAGAGCCACTTAAAAGTACGTTTTGTTTTCTCTCTCGTAAATGAAAATGAGTGTAAATGCCAACATCATCATATATGTCGAAACGACTGATGCCTGTCAGCCAAAACATGAGCTCATTGATGTCATTAAATATCAGTCTGCTTTTTTATTCCATCATTTACTCCTGGTCGGAGGTTTCCGTAAATATTTAGTTTATACGTAGGGTTACGTCTTACATAAATTTAATGGTGTAATGCTCAAATATTTAGTAGCGCATAAATTGTGACTTAGTGCCCATTTACGCCACAACTAGGCTAAGTTGTAACGTATGTATAGCTGGTACAACCAACCCCCGATGTTTATTTAGCTATTTATTTTATGTTTATTTATTCTTTATTTAAATGGTCAGCCATTCACTGATACTAAACAGTACTACTGATGTTTATTTAGCTATTTATTTTATTTTTATTTATTCATTATTTTAATGGTCAGCATTTGACTGATACTAAACAGTAATACTTATGTTTATTTAGCTATTTATTTTATTTTAATTTATTCTTTATTTTAATGGTCAGCCATTGACTAATACTAAACAGTACTGATATTTATTTAGCTATTTATTTTATTTGAATTTATTCTTTATTTTAATGGTCAGCATTTGACTGATACTAAACAGTACTGATGTTTATTTAGCTATTTATTGTATTTTTATTCTTTATTTAAATGGTCAGCAATTGACTTATACTAAACATACAGTACTGATGTTAATTAAGCTATTTATTTTATTTTTATTTATTCTTTATTGTAATGTGGGCAATTGACTTATACTAAACATATAGTACTGATTTTTATTTAGCTATTTATTGTATTTTTATTTATTCTTTATTTAAATGGTCAGCAATTGACTTCTACCAACAGTACTGATGTCTATTAACATCCGGGGCCCCACGCAATTGCGTGGTTTGCGTGGTGGTTAAAACCGCAACTGGACAAAGTTACACATCGAATTTCAGAAATGTCTGAGAACTTGACAGAACAGCTAAAAACTAAGCTAGCCACTGCTTCAGCACTCAGTTTGGCAGCAGATTAATCAACAGACATCGGAGACATTGCTCAGCTTTGCATTTGGGTGAGATGTTTGAATTTAGGAACATTTGAGGTTACGGAAGATTTATTGGCATTGAAATCGCTTCATGAACGAACAAGGGGCGAGGACATTCGTAGAGCACTTAGTGAAGCATGCACAGACATGAACATACCGACATCCTCCATCACTACTGATGGTGCACCCTCAATGATGGGAAAACACAAGGGTCTTGTTGCTGAAATGTGAAAAATGTCCACTGAATTGATGGCATTTCACTCTTTTGTGCACCAGAAAGCACTGTGCAGCAAGTTAGCTGATGGACACCTCATGAAGGTTATGGACACTGTGGTCAAGGTGGTCAACTTCATTCGAGCATGCCCTCTACTGCACCGCCGGTTTGTTGCATTGTTATACGAATTGGACGGTGCCTACGGAGACCTCGTTCTGCACAGCGAAGTAAGATGGCTAAGTCGGGGAAAGGTCTTAAATCGCTTTCTGGCTTTACTCCCAGAGATAGTTCACTTTCTTGATGACATTGGCGAGGGAGAGAGATTTCCAGTCTTGAGAGACAAGGAATGGAGAAACAATCTTGTCTTTCTTGCAGACATCACAGTTTACCTAAACAAGCTAAACCTGCAACTCCAAGGTGACGGAAAACACATCGATGACCTGTTGTGCTGTATTGAGAGTTTCAAAATGTAGCTAGGACTGTACACTGCACAACTCAAAGATGGTGATTTAACTAATTTCCCACTACTGAATGACGCGAGTGAGTGTGTGTTGGACACACAACAGAGAGAAAGATTTGTTGCAACTGTCAGTCAAATGCAAGAAATATTAATCTCTCATTTTTCAGATTTTGAGAAACTTAAATTTGCTGGACATTTCATCAGAGAGCCGTTCACTTTCCCTGTGGAATAAAATCAAGGACTTGGCTACAACTTTCGGTTTGCCCCGCCACTCACTTGAAGATGAATTGATGGATGTTCAGGCAAGAGGAAACACCCATACAGCACAGCAAGCATCCTCAGTTACAGGAATGTGGTGAAACATCCCTGGACAGAACCTCAGATTATTAAATTCGAAAGTGCTTTCCATATTTGGATCAACATACATTTGCGATTTTCCGCAATGTTGCGCATCAAGTCATGCTTCCGTGCACTTACAGACTGCAACTTACAGTCGCAACTTCACTGTGCTGTGACTCCTTTCAAGCCGAATTTCACCAAATTGGTCATCTCCCGACAACATCAGGTGTCCCAATAATGGTGAGTGTTGTGTTCTTGTATAAGTAATTACTGTCCATGAGATAGCACTGTGGTTCCATATATAGACTACACTAGAGGCTGCCTGTAATGTAACACGCTGGCATTGTTTGCTTGTCCTCCATGATGTATTATTAAAATCTCTGAAACTTACAAGTGACTCTTCAAGCTTACCAGGACTATACATAAAAATGAGTAGCATTATACTCTGTTTAAATTTAATTGTCTAGGTATCATGGTATTCATAATATTAACTGCAATACCATAATATTAAATCTTGTTGGTTTGCATTGATGACGTTATTTGTATATGATATGCGGCACTTGGACTGTAGTGTGGCCCAATAGAAAAAAAGGTTGAGAACCACTGTTCTACATCAATTGTGTATGCAGAGAAAATGTCTTAATTTCTTAAAATATTCAAAATTTTTGTTCTATAATAAACAAGTAATTTGATTCGTGAAACAAAGTTTTGAAGACATTTTGGTAGCATTAATAACGATTCCATTCAAGTTGTATCAACATGAGTGTTTGCAGTTGCATGTGATCAACCAGTGGTGTCTGTACGCACCATGGATCAGCTCAAAACAAGCGTGCACTGAGATGACTTCAGTGAAAAATATTCATTTATTCATCAGACTTATTCCTTGAACATGTTAGACAGGCATTACCCACTGACTTTTATACTGGCTTCTGAAAACATCTCAAGTTGACTCTGGCATTGTCGATGGGCACAGCATATGATGACATATATGATGCAGGTCCTCGCATCTTATCACATGGCTCATTGTTCATGACACCGCGGAGACTTCCAGCATATGGAGGCTCATGCTACTCTCCGTGATCCACGTACAACTTACCACGCGCCCCATTGAGAGCGAGAACCACTAATTGCGACCACAAGGAGGTTACCCCATGTGACTCTACCCTCCCTAGCAACCGGGCCAATTTGGTTACTTAGGAGGCCTGGCTGGAGTCACTCAGCACACCCTGGATTCGAACTCGCAACTCCAGGGGTGGTAGTCAGCGTCAATACTCGCTGAGCTACCCAGGTCTCATAGCTGAGTTTTGACAAAATAGGTTGTTACTGTGTTTTGCCTTTGCAGGATGTTCAATCAGTGGTGTTTCACAAGCATTCTAGACTTTTAGTAGCCATAGATAACTGTTCTGGCACTAAATGATGCCACTCCAAATGATAAACTGTAAATAAAAGTGTATTTTTTCCATCACTCACCCTCAAGCATAATATCAATATAGCATTTCAATTATTGGCCAGCCCCAAGTGAGGTCCAGACACTGATTGAGCAAGTGATGGAAAGAGGCTGAGAAAAGAGATGGAGAGAAAGACAATGACCACAGCTGTTCAATCTGGGGGCAAAGTAGGAAAAAAGACAATCATTTCTTTCTGCAACAGGATTGTCAGAAACATTTATTATGAACAGCTATTGTCACAGGTTACTCTATAAATGTCTCCCTCTCCATTGACAAAAACTTAATGCTTTGACTTGCAGAAATTATCAATAAACATGCCACTTTACGCCAAACCCCACTGCATGTTTCATTAGCTGACCTCATGAACAGACACATCATAAAATGCCTTTTATCTTTCATTGAGCGTATCTACATTAATTTGCATTAATTAGTGCACAATCACTGGTGGTAAATAATTGTCTGGTCTCCTGTTACTAAACACCCTATGCAAGGTACAAACACATATATGCATATGGATTAGGTTGGTGACACCTGTTAAACACATTGGCACAATTTACAAACAGTATATCTGCAGCAGAGCATGTCCTAAAATAGGTTTTGTCCATTACGGAAAACAAGCTTACTTTCCTAGATCAACACTATAGATTTGCATCAGTAGCCCAGCCCAGATGATTTTGCTGTTAACCTTGACTCGCTTCTACGTTTGTGTAGTGTACACACATTCAAGTTAAACATGCATCCAGACATGCACACAAACAAAAGATAGATAAGCATAGCTACGCAGGGGATTGAACACCATATGGAGCCAAAGTCAAATACACACACATACACGACTGCACACACACACACACACACACACACACACACATAGAAAGGCGGACAGAGTGGGAATCTACTACTCACAGAATGAAGCAGACGACACCAGCAGCTAATATCAAAGGATTGGCACAGAATCAAGCTGGCTGCGTCCAGTCGGGAATGCTGACAGATTCCATAGAAGGAGAGGAACTGAGAAAGGAATATCCGAGGATACCTCTGAACTGGAAGGGGGGGGAGAAAAAAAAAAAATATCTCACGCTTTTTAAGATCGGAGGTTAGACTTAAGAAGATTTCCGTTTTCAGTTTTTTTTTTCTCAATGGCCTTGCTCTCTTGTGGAACACTTCCCAAACAGTATCAGGTTCCAGATTTTGACTTGTGATACAACAGCTTTTTGTCTGAGGTAAACAGGAGTACTGAAAAAATCTGTCAGGAAGGCAAATGCAAAAATTCCAGCAGAGATCAAATAATTCAATTCCCTCCCTTGCTGTCCCAGAGGCATGGAGAAGGGGATAAAAACAGAGGTCGAGTGACAAGGTAAGTACCTAAAACTGCAAAATCGGGAAGCCATAAGAACATTCTGTTGCAGCTTGGAAAAAAGGCTTCTCCCTCCTTTTTTCCACACCCTCTCTGTCACTGCAATGTGTTATGGTCTCCCTTAAAGTCTTAAGGGTCATTCGGAGGGGGGGAGGAAATCAAATTTTTGAGATGAAAAGAAGATGAAAATGAAAAGATGAGAAACCTAACTTGATCAAAAAGGTACGGTTAACGAATTACACCAGTGACATCTACCCAACTCCCTCCCCTTTTGCTTTTATTCTTCTTTGGTCTTGCTCTCCTTCTGTCTCTCAATTTATTTGCACCTGAATGGTAAGACTAAGGCATATAATAACATTTTGTTTGTTTGCCTCAGAATTATGGAGAATAGCCTTGTCAATCGAAAGCACACCATCTGCTCGCTCTCTTTTTTCCTGGATCACTTTCGGCGCCTACTCAGTAAAACTGTTGAATGTCAGTCTAAAAGATCTGACCAAGATTCAACAAACAACAGCTTCTTTTATTTTTCAAATCTTCTTTCATCACTGTCATTTCTCCACAGAACTGGACAGAAAAAAGAAAAGAAATCAAACATCACTGGTAGGTAGGTAGAAGTTTTCTTTCAGAACTGGGCTATCTGATCCTGAGCGGTGGGGTGCTTCTACGTATCCCCCAGAAAAATCACTTCGACCTCTAGTCTTCCATTTTTTGCTGCCTGCCAGGCAGGAAGTTCAATTATCTCCTGTTGAATGGTATCGCTTAGGATCCTCTCGACATGATATGAAATCAAAGGGTCTTTGATTGGATGACACTTATTCCCTTGCCCCCTTAGGGTTCCATTCAACCTTGAAGTAGTGGATGGTTTCTGAGTAGTAAACGTCAAGTGATTTCAATAAAAAATCAAAATCAAGGATTTGTTCTTTCTTTTAGTCCTACTTCTGACTTTCAATATCAGAAATCCTCAAGTCTCTGTGCTCCTGTGATCACACTTTTGCTGGTAGGAAATTAGATGCATTCTGAGAGTGTCTGGTTATGTGTAGAGAATTTCCTGCTGTCAGCCGGCAAGTAGAAGATGACGAGTCAAGGGTGGAGAAATGGGCCCTTACAGAGCAGGGAACAGCCTGGAGCCAGAGGAACAGAAAATTAGGAACATATAATTAAAATAGGAAAAGACATGATACTATGCCAGAGATGTAGAATTGGACAGAATGTTCTGTTTCCATTATTTGATTGATCATGTTATGAGTCCTAGCGTTACTTATCACTTCTTAGATTTTCGAACCTGTTTTCATTTAAAAACTATGTTTCCTGATATCACTGTTTTCCAAAGTACGCAGTAATGGAGAGCATTTTCGAAACACTCCGTTTTCAGTGGAGGAAAACCCTGTTGCGTTTTTAAACAAAAAGCCTTAGGCCACATCCACACTAATCCATATTCATTTGAAAACTCAGATTTTAGTTTCCTAACGTCATCTTTTTTCAAATTATGTGGTAACGGAGAGTGTTTTTAAAACACCATTCTAGTGTAGATGAGAGGCGTAAAAATAGCGAAATTCATGCGTTTTTAAACAAAAACGTATTAGTGTGGACATGGCTTTAATCTGTGGTGTTCTTACATTCTGTCTATACTTTCCAATTCCAAGTCTCTTCCAGCATTTCCATTGTCAGTCTCATTGTGTGACCATATGATACATTGTCATGTCAGGACCTTTTTTGTGTCCTTTACCTTGTATTTTAATATTTAATATTTTAGTACAGTCGGTCATACCCCCATTCTATTATCCAAGATATCTCTCCATATACAAGCAAAAACTTTAAAAAGATCTAATTATAGACGAATGCCCGTCAGATGAAGTGAAAAGCCAATGCGAATGCTTTGAAAAGAGAACTATTGCTTTGACTGTATTTTCATTGAGTGAAGTGGTATTTTGATGGACCATATGTAGAATGTTCCATGATAAATGTACCCGAAACACTGACTCCTTGCGTGCTTGACGTTATGTAAGCCTGTTAGCCATGGTTAGAATAAAGATCCTCGTTGGTAAGAGTTGCAAGAATGGAAGCCGGTCAAGTGGCTTCCATGTTTCTAAATGCGTCAGTCAACCAATCTACTGTGCTTTTAACATACACACACCTGGCTGATGCTTTTTACCTCATGGCTTGGTAAGCAAGTGTTTAACAGTTAGTAAAGCAAATTTGTAAAGAGCATCATAAAATATTTTCACTCATAGGCTTTTTGCTTGCTATGTTGTTGACACTAATCTGTCAAGAACTGCCTAATATATATGTTTTAAGCATAACATATGTGCGGGGTCATATTTCAAATGCAGGTGATACATTACGCCATTAAAATACATTAAGCCTAGGCTTTTGAGTCAGATTTGATTTATTTTTACTCAGTGAAACAAATCGAATCTCTGTTGGGTTAGGTAAGTATGGGCTATGATTTTTATTTTGTATGGCATACTTTCTTTTACAGCTGTAATACTGAGTTCCTGTAACAGTTTGTGCAGAATATCTATTTTTAATCTTGATATTATGGATCTGTTGTCCTTGCTGGGTTTTGTGTAACAGCTGAACTAATATGTTGTGGTAAGTGCGTTTTACGTGAGGGAGCTGTTTTTTTATAAGGCACGATTGAAATTTGGCTCTCCATGGAGAACATTCCCTTTTGTGCATGCCAGTGCATTTGTCCTTGAAAATCATGTCATGTCATAGGTAAATAAAGGCACTTTGGTATTATTTTATTGTGTGTGAAGCCAAACCGATCAGTTTTATGCCTACCTGGAAGCTCGATTATTCCATTTTAAAAGCTGTAATGTTAAATCGATAGGTCTAAGCCATACCAGACTTCAAACTCTGTACCTTGTGCACACATGTTAACAAAGACTTGAGTACAGGAGCAGAGATCACATTTTGTACTTTTCTTTGTATGATCTAAGGCTTCCGCGAGTGAGTCAGAGAGCTGTGCCAAGAAACCAAGCAAAGGTGAGAGGTTGAAAACAAGATTCGTTTTTCTCCTGTAGTATCTGTGGTTGGCTCCGTGAAACATGCTTCGGTCTGCTTTGTCATGCTACCTCTATTTCTGCCCTCTCTGTCTGAAATGAGTGCTTTCAAAAGGATTTACAACTCGTAAGGTTTCCCTGATAAATCAGTTGCTTTGCATCATCTCTGTTAGAGACAACAACAATCAGTATTTCACCTTGATATCACACAACTCTGTTTCATTGTAATATATGTATAACGCCAACCAATCAATAAAGCACCCTCTGTTATATTGCTTTTCTCATCTTCTGTGTTTTATATCTTTTTTCACTTTGTAATAATTTAGGAAAGGTTGAGCTTATACCTTTACATATCAACTTGGTCTCCGATGTTTCTGCTAAAATTCCTTAGAAAAAATAAAAATAGACAAACAAATTAGATATTTGTTGACACTGAAGGAGTATAGAGTATATTCTCTACAAATAGTAGAGTAATTTTGTCTTACTCACCGATAAAAATATCTATTTATCTTAAAACAAGAAAAAAAATTACTTGACATAAGATGTAGGGTCCTATTTTAAGAGCGCAAGCATTACGTGCAACACAACGCCTTAAGTCATAATTACAAAGTCTATGGGCATGGCCATGAAGTCTTGGTATTTTCGTGCAAGCATGCGCTAATTCTAGGCGCAAATGGGTTTGGCGAAATCATGTGTGCAAGGGGCTAATCGGGTCAAGGGAGGTTCTTCTGCTGCACCAGCGATATAAACAAAGACAGCACATTCATAAGAAGTTGTTAGTTTAAATGGACAGTATGCAATGAATTAGAAGATTATTAATATATATTTACATTATATTGTGCTTTAACTGTGTTCTTGTTAAATGGGACATGCTCCTTTTAAACACATGGAAAATGTGGTTCAGGATATGGATGTAGGCTCCGTTTAATTACAGAGAATGTAAGAATTAATAATAATTTTCATCTACTGACATACAAATCATTGCTACTATTAACAGTGATTGAATCAGCAAGCACTTCACTTCTACCGGTCAACACTTATTTTGAAAAATGTAATTAATTAATTGAAACTGTAATGTAATGTAAAAAATGTAACACAAATCTCATAATTTTTTGTTTCAACAAACGGCTTCAACAGCTATCGTCAGGGGCATTATTTTATGTTCTGTAGCCTACTTTCAGAATTTGGACATGAACTTTATTAGCAGCTGCTGTTGTAATCTCCAAACTGTAAATGCAAGAAATAAATTTCGACTTTGCGCTGAGTTAAGAGGTGGTATTGAAACGTCTTAGCGCAACAACCAAATTCTTAGGAAAATAGCAAATTGCGCTTTGCGCCACTTAATTTACATACAATACACCCACAGTTTGTGCACCTACACCACAGTAGCGCAAACACTCCCACCCATACCCATTTGAGCTGGCACGAAATGGAGTTACACCAGCTATTCCAAGACCGCGCATTCTCCAAACATATACTGTTTAGTCTCAGTCACCATTAACTGTCCACTGCACTTAGAATTAGTGCTCTCACGAAAATTGGATAAGATGTTGCACACTGTCGTAGCGCGTAGCGCTGCGCTTTGCCCACTCACAAAAATAGAGCCCATTAAGTCATATTTTCAGAGAGATTTAACAATATTTAGTGTGATTTACGCTTAAAGCAAGAAAAAACTATTTGCAAATGGGGTAAAAAAATTGAATCAAGTGTTGTTGTTTTTACTTTTTTGTGAGCATAAAAATGTATCTGAAAACAAGACAAAATGTCTTCTGTCATTTTGCTTCTCAAGTGAATTTATCTCTTTTTAAGACTGTTTAGATGTTTTTATTGGAAAACAAGTTAAAAATATTTTTTTCTAATATTGTGAAAGCACAGCTCAGATACTTTGGAGAATTTGATGAAGAAATTTTTGAAATGTTCATATTGAAATCTCTTTTGATGGCAGACATTGGCATCTTGTGACTGTGACAAATGGTCAATGTGCAGATGTGAGCAAAATTTGAGACGTTGTTGAGATCTCTAGAAGAGAAACGTGAGATAACTGGGGTCACTTTATCAGGAGAAACATTACGCAAACATCTCCTTTTGGTCTCATTGCTGTCTAGGAAAACAATTTCTTTTGTGAAATCTCATTTGTGATTTTTTCATTCCTGCAGGTGTGTAAGCATGTGTGTATGTGCCATGCAATAATCCAAATGGGCATTTAATATATGTGGTTAAGGGTGTGTGTTTTCCTCAATACATCACAGCAGGCACACACACTGATTAAATGCTTGTCTTTTGTCCCCTTCTTCTAAGGTGGTAAAGTTAAATAACCTTCACGCACACACATTCACAGGCAGTGGTAGCATAACCAGCAAAAGCACAGCACTGTGGGTAAGCTGTCACAATCACCATCAATCTGTCCTCTACCTACGTCTCCCATGAAATACTCAGAGTTTAGTGGTAGACGCATATATGAGCAATGCATCCGTGTGTGTGTGTGTTGGAGCAAGTGGAAGCATGTGTGAAGGATGTGTTTGACCTGAGCACATTGGTTTAGGTTGAGCAGTCTTGTGACAGGGACAGTTGTTAATGGCTGTTGAGAGATGGGCAGATGGGGACCGAAGGGGGAGTGGAGGGGACCGTGACAGATGACGAGAGAAAGAATGAAAGAGAGATAAAGAAAGAGTAGGAGGAGACGATGAAGGGGGTTTAAAATGGCTGATGGACAACAGAAAAGGGGGAATTCGGAAAGGGGAGTGGGGGGGAGGAAAAAGACTACAGTAATTGACAGTGCATTATGCTAAGAAAAAAGGGATAAAGAGCAGACGAAGATATACTCACCCATGGCTGTCTTCCTTCAGTTGCGTCGCACCAAGTCTACTGCGCTGGAAGAGAGAGGGAAAGACAGAGAGAAAGAGAAACCTCAATGGAATGCCAAAAGAACAAATATTATGAACGCATGTGCCATCGCAGTGCAAAAAACATAACTTAGAGACCGCAGGAAAACTAAAAAAGATCCCAGTGTCTAAGCCGACACATCGCTGGATCTCTGCATCAGTACCGGACATATGCAGAGATGCAAAATGACTTGCTAATCGGAGACTTAGATAATTACACATGCAGCAATAAATCAATGTGTCAGCATGCATGCGCTCACACACACGCAGGCACACACTCAGCGGGATGAGCAGGCTCCACAGGCGCTACCTCAGAGGACGCTAGGCTATCCCCTCCTCCTCCATTCCCTGGTTCGCCCTCTGTGTCTCTTCTGCAGTCTCTGTTTATTCACCACAGATCATTTCCCAAGAGAATGCAATAGTCGGTTCTGTTCACCCTCTCTGTCCTTGCCATTCTCCGGTTTCACGCCCCCCTGTTCCAGTCTGGCACAGTTGAGCTCGCTGTAATTTCTGGCAGCTGGGCTTACGTGTAAACTGCATTCGTGCCCTCTCTCTCTCTCTCTTTCGTGTTGTATCTCAGTGCCTCTTCAGCACTGCCTCCAATCCAATCAGAGGCAAATCCTCCCTCTCTCTCTTTCTTTCTGTCTCACTCATATCTTTCAACTCTTACTCCTATGAATACTGTAAAATAAACATCAAAATGTGCATTCAGTCGCACACTACTCTTGAGCTTTATCCTCTATAGAAACACACAAATGTTCAATTATATTTTTCTCACATTCAGAAATTCAGAATTTTGGTGAAGACTATATCAGAAAATCTTGTAAAGTCCACAAATTATGTCAAACTTTATTTGATTTGTTTTATTTTTTTATTGGCACACAGAACACAAGAATAATGCTGAATAAAATTTCAGAGAAAAATATGACTGCTGGGAAAGTAAAAAAAAAAAAAATTAAAAAAAAATAGGGGCTTATGCAAATGATCAAATAATGAAATTATGAAGTAAAAAAAGAAAATAAACCATATATCCACATGTGCATGCATGCATAAAGACAACAAACAATATATTCACATGTGCATGCACACATTAAAACAGAATACACCCACTGTCCTAACCACATATATTTAATGACCATTTAGATTATTGTATGGCACATGCTTACACACCTGCAGGAAAGAAAAATCACAAATGAGATTTCACAAAGGAAATAGTTTCTCCTTATATATTATGTAATTATGTGAAAATGAAAAATAATCTACTGACACTATGGACCCTATTTTAAGAGAACTACGTGCAGCGCTATGCCATAAGTCATGCATGCAAAGTCAATGGGAATGGCCAGGAAGTTCTGGTATTTTCATGCAAGCATGTGCTAAGTCTAGCCACAAGTGGGTTTGGCGAAATTGCACGCACAAAGAGCTAATGGGTTGGGTTAAGTTCAATTTAATTCCGAGGTACTTCTTCGACACGTCTGCATTCTATATAGTCCATTCCCTGTCAAGCACACAATATAAACAAAGACAGCACATTCATAAGATGTTGGTAGTGTAAATGGACTGTATGCAATGAATTAGAAGAATAGAAATATGGACTCATGTTCTTTTGTGCATTAACTGCATCCCTGTTGAATGTCAGGCATATTTCTATGACAGTGACATGCTCCTTTTATACCCATGGAAAATGTGGTTCTCTTTATGATTTGGTTTTTATGCTCTGTTAAATTATAGAGAATGTAAGTATTATTAATCATTTTCATCTACTGACACACAAATCATGGCTAGTATTAACAGTGATTGTATCGGAACACACTTCACTCACACTTCAAACGACAACAGGCATAAAAATCACTCTACGACAATAGGTGGAAACATACCAAAACAAATAAGATCATAAATAGTAAACATAATTGTAAACATAAACATAATAATCATTTTAAAAAATACACCATGACCTAAATGCCATAAATATTTGTTTCACGAAAAAGGCTTTCATTGTATTTCAGGGACATAATTGGATGTTCCACTGTTTTTTCAGAGTTTGGAAATTATCTGTATTACCACCTGCTGGTGGAATCTCCAAACTACAAACGCAGGAACTGAATTTGGACTTTGCGCTGTAAACAGACATGGTATTGAAACATCTTAGCGCAATGATCTATTTCTTAGGAAAATAGCAAATTGCGCTTTGCGCCACTTCATTAACATGCAATGCAGTTTGCACGCATACACCCACAGATAGCGCAAACAATCCCGCCCACGCCCAGTTGTACAGAAATTGCGCTTAGAATTAGCACTCTCACAAAAAGTGGATAAGACGTAGTGCATGCTCATAGCGCTCCGCTTTGCGTGCTCACAAAATTAGAGCCCTATGATATAACAATGGTAAATATGTATCTCAAATATTTGTGTATAATTATCTGTTGTCTCAGGCAACCGATTTCCTTTATAGCTGTGCTAGTTACATGTCTCTCGTATAATCATTCCACAGTCTTTCTTTTCACATAAAAAAAAGAAAGTCAAATCAATATTGTGTGTTCTTTTTTAATTTATTTTTATAGACATCGCAAATTAAATCAAATTAAAAGGGTGATACAAGACCCCTACACCTTGAGGTTCTATCACCCAGTCTAGGTATATTTTGCGATAGTGACTGGCTGACTGTACATTATAACTTATTTTATAAACAATACTTTAACCTTTCCATCACATACAATGACTCAGGTCACTGGAACACATCAAATCAGCCTGATCGTAAGAAAATTACGTGACTGTCCGACCTTTTTGCAAAATGGTATTACGTGGTTCTTTGCACCTATTCCTTACACACTTCTTTCTTCTATGGAATACAAAAGGAGACTTTTTTGAAGAAATTGCCAGACACATGAGAATGATCACTGATGTCAAACATGGTGCTTGATGTCAAAACGCCACTTGACATGGCAAGTTTGAAAATGCGCATGCTTGAATGAGATTTGAGAGTTATGGCAGAGGGAAACATTTTCAGCTGAGTTAAACTGAGGTTTGTTCCTCACACAAAGCTATCGTAAGGCTTCAGAAGATGGTGCTTTTTTGTCCTTTTTGGAGCTTGAGAGCCCCATTCTTTAAGATATCTTCTTTTGTGTTTCACGGAAGTCATACAAATTTTCATTTTTAACAGAATTTTCATTTTTGGATGCATTATTCTTTGAATTCTGTTTGGCTCATTTTAAGAGAGAAAAATGAACGTACAATCATAGTGGAACATAAGGTAGAGGCTTTGAACTCATCACTTCGGGAGTCTCTAATCTACCATCTCTCAGTCAGTTGCATGTACACACATTACAGTTCACTCGCTCTTCCTCCTCCAGCTCAGAGTGATGCCCTTAGGGAATTGGTAATTGTGAGTCCCTTGTCTAAGTCATTTTCTTTCTCTTTCTGTCACACACCCACAACAGTTCCTGTGGCACATCCTCTTACTCTTAGTGGCGTTCAGACAAGACACACCAGATTGGCAGAAATGTGCTGATTTAAATTGTTTTGATATGACAGCGTGCCTGATTTATTATCATAAGCAAGAGCTATTCATTCTCATCTGGTAGAGTCAGTTTTCTCCATGGGAATGCAAGAACATTGGTCCACATGGGGCAACAGCAGGAAATGAGCTTTCACAGCACAAAGTTGTTGATGTGAAGTAATGCATGGCTATGTTTTCACCTGAGATTAGAACATATGAAAAGAGAGAAAGAACGTGCGTAGCAGTGTTGAAAAAAGAAAATTCCAAAAGTGCCATTGAGATGAAAGTTTAACTGCTTTCACAAACTATTACTGACCCACGAATATTACATTAGAAAGGTGTGAGTGTCCTTTTGGTGATTTGTATATCCAGTACCAAGTGGGCAAGTGTTTTCTAATAAATATCAAACGTGAATCCACAACAGATTTACCATTCTAGAAACTGAGGCATGGTAAGAACCATGCTGTCCATTGATAACACAGTTTATGCAGTTTTACACAGTTAATTTAACTTTTTTAATTCCCACTCCACGTAAAACAAATCAGCTTTTATAAGGCTACTGATATGACTGGAATCTTTATGTCTCATGTGCAGTCTGAAACATTGTTTCAAAGCAGTTTTACATAAAATCATGCATTAACAGAAAATGAAACTGGAATATCTATAATGTCTTGGAGTCATCATTGGGTAGTTTGATAAAATATGATTGTGAATTGTGTTTAAAAATTAAAAATAATTAATTAAATAATAATTGTATTTAGAATCCCAGTGAGCAAGCCGAAGGCGACTGTAGCAAAGAACACAAAACTCCATTAGATGTTGGTTAATGGAGAAAAATAAACTTGGGAGAAACCAGGCTCAATGTGGGGCCAGTTCCCCACTGACTAACATCATGAATATAATGACAATATTACTTAATTATGTATAGTGAAAGTCATGGTTTAAAATTATTAAACTAAGTAAGTGTTAAGGGTCAGTGTTTAAACAAAGATTTAGTAAGAACTGTAATATTAATGACTAATGTCTTTGAAGTTCATCCTGGATTTACTGCAGAAGTTCACATAGATGCATTGTCCTTTGTTAGTTGGCTGATGAAGGGTTTTGTTGGCAATTCATTCATAGTCTATGTATTCCATCATTAGACAGAGGTGATGCAGGCAGAGATCAGTGAGGTGCATTGCAGTTCAACCGGCCGGTAATTTCGGTGAGGTCTATACTAAGTCCAAGGTTCAGGCAATCGCATATGATGTATCCAATGTGTTATGGCTGGAGTTGGCATCAGTTCATCCTCTGAAGTCCATCGTAATAGACTGAAGTGATGTTTGGCTGGCACCAGCTGCATTTAGTAGTCATCACTCAGAGACAAGTAGCAGTGGAGTCCAACATGAAGCAGGAATGGAGCTGGATCCAGCCGGTTCTGGTGACCTCAGGATAGGAGTCTCGAGGTTGAGAGAGGGATACAAATAGAATAATATTAGCATAGATGCCATTCAATTTATTGCAGGGTTATGGATCATGATCAATGTCTCTGTTTTCTGGTTCCGGCAAACCTAACTAAAGCAGCCTAATTGTGAGTTGAAGGATAAATTAGGTGTATGCCTGGCTATCCTTATGACATGTCCCAAGAAACTTTAAAATAGCAGTTATCAAACCATTTATTAAGAAGCCACAACTTGATCCTGGAGAACTGGCTAATTATAGACCGATTTCTAATCTCCCATTTATGTCAAAAATACTAGAAAAGATAGTGTCCTCCCAACTATGTTCATTTCTATAGAGAAATAGTATATATGAACCATTTCAGTCAGGATTTAGGCCCCATCACTGTACAGAGACTGCACTTATCAGAGTTACAAATGACTTGCTCTTATCATCTGATCGCGGCTGCATTTCACTTCTAATGCTTTTAGATCTTAGTGCTGCCTTCGATACGATAGATCACAACATTCTCTTGAATAGGCTAGAGAATTATGTTGGCATTTGTGGACTTGCATTAGCATGTTTTAGGTCCTATATAGCAGACCGCTACCACTTTGTCTATGTAAATGAGGAATTGTCAAACCAAACAAAAGTATGGAGTGCCACAGGGATCAGTTTTAGGGCCTCTGCTTTTCTCCTTGAATATGCTTCCCCTGGGAGATATTATCAGGAATCGTGGAATAAGTTTCCACTGTTATGCCAACGATACCCAACTTTATATTTCTTCAAATTCTGGTGGAATTTCACAATTCTCCAAATTAGCAGTGTCTCAATGAAATCAAAGATTGGATGTCCAGAAATTTCCTTCTACTCAATTCCAACAAAACAGAGGTACTAATTATTGGACCAAAAACCTCTAAAAACAAGCCGCTAAAATATCATTTGACTCGATGGATGTACTGTTACATTGTCTTCAACAGCGAAGAACTTATGTGTTATATTTGATACCAATCTGACCTTTGAAAATCTAATGTTTGTAGAACAGCATTCTTCCACCTAAGAAATATTGCTAAATTACAACACATGCTCTCTGTTGCTGATGCCGAAAACTAATTCATGCATTCATGATCTCAAGACTAGATTATTGTAATGCATTACTGGGAGGATGTCCAGCCAGATCAATAAATAAACTTCAATTAGTTCAAAATGTAGCAGCCAGAGTGCCGACTAGAACCAAGATATATGATCATATTAGCCTCATTTTATCATCGTTACATTGGCTACCTGCTAAATTTTGTATTAAATTTAAAATTCTGTTAACTACGTTAAAGCTTTGAATGGTCTAGCTCCACAGTACTTAAGTGACCTTCTACCATGCTATATACCATCACGTTCATTACGATCGCAAAATTCTGGCCTGTTAATAGTTCCTAGAATATCAAAATCCACAAAAGGAGGTAGATCCTTTTCATATTTGGCTCCTAAACTATGGAATTGTCTCCCTAACACTGTTCGAGATGCAGACACACTCACTCAGTTTAAGTCTAGACTAAAGTCTAGACTCCTCTATTTAGCGAGGAGTTAATAATATTAAGAAGAGTTTCTGAGATTACAGGGAATACCTCTTTTAAGAGCTTAGTTGGTATTGTATCTAACATACATGTTGTGGCTTTTGATGTTTCGATAAGTTTTGTTAGCTCTTCATGATCTATGACAGCGAAGGATTGAAGTTGCACGTGAGGAAAATTATGAGACACTGTTTTCTAAGGTACTGTGACAGATGATTGCATAATTCCAATTTTATTTCTGATTATTTCAATTTTATAAGTAAAGAAATTCATAAAGTCTTACTTTTTTTTTATTTTTACTAAATTGTGCTGTGATGGAATATCTGGTTCAGTTGAGGCTTTATTCCTAACCAATTTAGCCACAGTACTGAATAAACCATTTTCAATGAGTTTGCTAAAATATGCTGACCTGGCAGCTTTTAGTGCCTGTCTGTAGCTACAGACACTATCCTTCCATGCACCATGAAATACCTCTAATTTTGTATTCTTCCACTTGCTCTCCATTTTCCGAGCTGCTCTCTTGAGAGCATGAGTGTGATCATTGTACCATGGTGCAGGGCTTTTTTCTTTCATTTTCATTAATCGAGGGGGGGGGGGGGGGGCACTCTATCAAGAGTGCTAGAGAAGACTGTATTTATATTTTCTGTTATTTCATCAAGTTCTTCTAGACTTTGGGGCTTATTGAGTGTATGAGATAGATCTGGAAGATTATTAGTGAAGCTATCATTAGTGGTCGAAAGAACAGTTTTACCTGAATGATAGTGTGGTGAAGATTGAGTAACATTAGCTGATCGCAGCATACAAGAGACAAGGTAATACAGCATTTCTATAGTATCAACATCAACTCCATATGACAGAATTCAATCTAGTGTATGATTATGGTGATGAGTTGGTCCTGTCACATTTTGTCTGACACCAAGAGAGTTGAGAATAAAGCTTTATCTACAGTAACTACAAGATCTGATAAAAATTAGCCCGGGTGATCTATATACTGTAGCAAGGGCAAAAGACAACAGAGTTTTTTTATTTATATCTGACGGTGTCACATTAAGCATTATTAGTTCAAAAGACTTAAACTTATATACTGTCCTCTGATTAAAGGTGATACAGCCTCTGTGTGTTGTAGTTTATGTGATCTGTGTGATGTCTCAAGGCAGCTAGCAGACGTTCAGATTAACCAGTTTGTCTGCTTCCTGACCTGGTCCCAGTTAGTCAGATACTATCATTATTAAGACTATGAGCCAAATTACTAGAGAGGAGAGCGGCACCTTCCCTGGAGGGATGGAGTCTGTCTCTCTTTAGCAGGTCAGGTCTACCCCAAAAACTCTTACAATTGTCTATAAATTCTATGCTATTCTCCGGACACCACTCAGACATCCAGCCATTCAGTGACACTAATCTACTATAAACCTCGTCACCATGACAACCAGGGAGGTGGCCAGAGCATATTACAGTGTCTGACATCGTTTTTACAAGTTCACACACCTCTTTAACATTATCTCTAGTGATCTCTGACTGGCGAAGCCGGACATCATTAGTACCGACATGAATAACGATTTTAGAAAATCTATGTTTAGCATTAGCCACCACTTGTAGATTTGATCTGATGTCAGACGCTCGAGCCCCAGAAATGCATTTAACAATAGTGGCTGGAGTCTGTTTCCACGCTCCTTACAACAGAATCACCAATTATTAGGGCTCTTTCAACATAATCCTCAGTGAGTACATCACTGAGTGGGGAGAATTGATTGGAAACCCTAACAGGAACAGGAGAGTGGTGTCGCTTTGCTGAGCGTGTATGCTGCCGAGACGTCACCCAAAGGCCCTGCTGCGGGGGCTCCAGAGCCGGAACCAAAGTGTGTGTGTTGCTCGTTGTACTACCCACATCCGAAACAGTATCTACCGGCTTCTCTTTCTCACTGAACTCCACTAGCGTTCGGATGCATGTCTCTAACTCATAAACCTTCTCCGTCAGCTTGACTAATTCCTTACATTTATCACATGTGAATCCCTCACTGCTGACGGAAGAAGCTATAGTAAACACGTGACATGCAATGCAGGAAGAAATAACATGAGCGGATACCATGACTTACCGCAGTTGTTTGTCATTGTTGGTTGTTCCTGAGTGGTGAGGAATTGAGATCGATGTGAATCCCTCTCACAGTTGTTTGTTGTTATGGTTGTTCTTGATAAGTGGTGCTTTGAGATCGATGGATCTCAGAACACAGAGGAGAAAAACGGGTGCACACTGTAAAATGTGCACAGTTTAATTGCAATAAAAATAGAAAGCGGATGCACGTGGAAAATGCATGCAGTTAAATCGAGATAAGAGAATAATGCAGGGGGAAACCCGATGCGCGCACAAAAAATGGCAGATGTTAAGGATTAAAAGCTGAAAACAGATAGATAAGTGATGCTAAAAAAGCTAGCAGGCTACAAACACAGACCCGAGCTAGGCACCAGCAGCAACAGGTAAAATACACACAGATGAAACAGTAGAAAAACAGAAAAACCCAAAATGCGGTAAAATGACAAAGGATCAAACGATGAACAAGCAATGCTAAGCAGGCTACAAACACTTGTGCAGCGTGCCGTCAGCAACAGGAACAGGAGGTCCAGTGTCGAGAGTAGTGACATCATCTTGACTTAAAAAATGCAATTGCTAAAGCCACCACGTCATTTTGTGGTGCTTCTATGACACTTTCAGCTCACGTGTGAACTCTGCAGAACTCGTACCCCAGTCCTTTGCATCACTAATGCAACGCTCTATCAGTTGAGCTACTGTGCAATTTGATCAAGCTTGAACAAGCTTGTAAATGTAGTCAGTTATATAATGCAAACATTCAAATGTTTTGCCTTCAAGTCATGCACTATCGCAAAACTGTTAAGATGTCATAAAATGGCATTGTGTGAGGAACAGATTTGTAATATATAGTATCATGATTCTATGAGACCAGGTTGCTCATGTGAGTGTGCATTATTTAAATTTTTTTGTAAAAAATGTCATTGTGTGCAAAACAGTTTTAATGAGGAAAGTATCACTGAGTGTACCTTGAAACGATGTTGAAGTTAAACTAAATTGAAGTAGGACTTATGATTCTAACATCATGTGCATTATTCATGAATTCTTTCACATGACTGCAAAACAAGTCCATAATTCAAGTGACAATCTGCACAAATTTTAAAGTCCATAGACACAACTGACTGCCTGTTACTGCAGATCAGGGAAACGCAGGAATCAACTTGAAGCATAAAGTAAATTATAGAGTCATTTGCATAAAGACAACCATTCAGGTGTGTGTAAATATATATATATATATATATATATATATATATATATATATATATATATATATATATATATATATATATATATATATATATATGTGTGTGTGTGTATATATATCAGTGTCGAATTCTCAGGGCCAGCAAAGCCTTCTCTGCTGGCCTAATATGCCAAATAAATTAATATTTTTCATCCTTTCATTCTCAATCACCTTTTTGCATATATTTTTAATCACTTTCCACTCTTAATTAATCTACAAACAAATAGAGAAAAATGAAAAGTTTATCCAGTCAGAATTTATTCCTTGATGCTTACAAGCGAAGTGTGACAACTGTTTCACAAATCATATGCCCAAACTAAACTCGTTAGCAGAAGCAGCGTGTGAGTTTGAGCTCCACCCCCTCAGGCCTTCAGAATTTCCACAGAATCCCTCAACAGTGCAAATAAATGAGCAACTAAAGTCAGATTGTCAGATTCATCAGCCAATCAGATTGATTTATTTGTTCTTGATGGGTGTGATCTTTAGGATATGTCCCAGTCGAGGCCTTCTAGCTGGACTTGAGTGACGCAATCACGTTTTAAGTGATGTACGTAATTTGAAAGCGAAGAGCGCGAGATCTTGCTGACGAGTCAACTGTCATTACTGCCGCTATCACCACTGAGAAAGAGATCCTTATGGATTTATAAACCTGAGATGTTCTGCATGACCGTGTGATTGCTTTATTTATTAATCATGAAAGGAGGACTGATTTTCACTTCAAGTAAATTGGTAAGTGCTTTTTGCATTGTTATAGCAACATCAGGAGTTTTCTAAGTGTAAATTAGGCTGCTTGAGCATTCAGTGTCAGATCAAGTTTTGAAAAGTAGTGCTGCGTTCCATTCAACTCAAAGTCGGATTTTACAACTTCCTACTAGGAAAAGTGCAATGGAATGCATCTTTAAGTCAGAATTACAACTTGTAGGCTCGTGCAGAAATTCTCAACTCCGATTTCGCCAAGATGCAGGGCATGATGTCACACAAACATGTCGACACTCAGGGAGATATACATAGTAAGTGATAAACATTCAATTTATTAAGTAATTTCGCTAAAAATGATATTAAAGCTTGTTTAACAAACGCTTGCAGAAACAGGTGTGTAAAACATTATAATCTCTTTTGATAATCGTACACCTGAAGCACAAATGCTAGCACTGCAGCATTGTTTATCAGTTGGGTTGCTAGGAGACATCTCTAATGAGAGTCAAACCCCTGCTAAGCTAACAGGAGCGTTGCAGTTCCGAATATCGGGGAATGGAATGCATTTATGTTCGGAGATATCAAGTAGGAATATCCCTCATCCAACTTGATTGGAACGCAGCATAACTGTGTACCCTGACAAAATGAAATTTATTGCAAGCAACATTTAAATCGCAAATATTATTAGATATATTTTTCCAGGTATTATAGACCTCCTTGGTAGATTCATATGAAAAATTATGATTTTTGAATATCTGTTCGGGAGACGTTCACTTTACAAAACAGGCATGCTGCAGTTAAAATTAGGCTTGCTTGAGCATTAAGTGTCGTTTCAAGTTCTGGCTTTCGTGCGTGGACGTGTTTTTAAAATGACAATTGGTTATTATTAGTTAGCTGCAACATAATGTATGATGCCCAAAGACATAGGGTGTCTTATTCATTGTAGAACTGTGTTTTCTTAATGGCATGAATCACACTGAAGATCTAGACTTGTAATGCACGGCCCGCCACTGAGATATATAGATATATATATATAGAAAGAGAGAGAGAGAGAGAGAGAGAGTAAAGGGGTTATAAGGGAAAGGAGGAGGTGAGAACCGGCTTGACAATATAAATAAAGTTTAATAATAAACTTAAACAAAAACACACAAACATAAACACATACAGGGCAGCTGCCTGTAGTTCTCTCTCTCCCCCGAACTGCCGTCTCCGGTCACCTTTATCCCTCGCTCGCCTCATCAGGCTGATTGGGGTCTGGGCGTGCCTCATTCCGGCCCCGCCCTCCTCTCCGCTACATACACATATATATATATACTGTATATATATATATATATATATATATATATATATATATATATATATATATATATATATACTGTGTGTATATATATATATATATATATATATATATATATATATATATATATATATATATAAAACCGAATCTTTTTTCTTTGTCATTCTACTTTTTATCTGTTAAACTATAAGATTAGCATTTTCATGGAGGAAATATAATGTAAAGGAGACCAATCAAACTCATCCAAACCCCTTGAATACAGCAGGGGCAGCAGTGTCATACACCCAGTGATAGATACACTGATGTGTTAACAAAGGTTAAAAGTCTCCAAACAAGCCAGTGAGACATTGCTTTGGTGGTGCTGTCAGCATTTCCATTACATTTAACTTTACCAAAAACAACAAATGGAAACTAGATGTTTACATTTCCTGAAGAAAATATGAAGTGAGCCAGTGCAAAACTCGCCACCAAAATGGCCTAGGTCAGAAGAGCTCCCTCAAGCCAATAAGAATTTGTATTCCTACTTATGACTTGGGTCTCTCCTTCAATGTAAGTCTATGGGATTTTTCACCTGTTTTATGATGCATCAAGCAAAAGTATTATATTTGCTTTGAAAAGTAATAGCACACCTCTCATCAACAAGCCACACAATTTAAGGCATCAATTAATGTCTGTAGCACAAATGGTGTGAGACGAGTCATTTAATTTCATTATTTGTCAAAATGTAATATTTAGGCTTAGTGTTAGGGATTTGAATAAACCCCTAAGTATGAGCAACAGTAATAGTGATTCATAAATTATACACTTAAGTTATACATAAATGCATATTCATTTCTAATAGCTTGTTCAAGTGCAAAATGGCGACGGCTTCCAGTTTGCTTCTTTTGGGACTCGAACCAGAAACCTTTTATTTACCAGCCCTGAGCTTTAGACACTATGTCAAAGCAGCCCAAAAATAATTAAATGTTAAACTGATCGACATAAGCTGAGAATGAATGGCTTAGCAATAGTAAATTCACGTGAATATCAATAGCAGTAGCAGAGTAATTTGTCAGTACAGATTTTGCCGTGAATACATTTATAGGTACCGGCCTTTAAGGAATGGTTTACACAAAAAAAAAAAAAAAAAAAAAATTCTCTCATCATTTAGTCACCCTTATGCTGTCTCAAACTCGTATGACTTTCTTCTGCGGAACACAAACAAAGATATTTGAAGGAAATATAATGTGTATGTTTGTCCATACAATGCAAGTCAATGGGGACCAAAACTTTCAAGCTCCAAAAAGGACATAAAGGACAACATAAATGTATTAGATACGACTCAAGTGGTTTAATCTATCCCTTCTGAAGCGATACGATCGGTTTTGGGTGAGAAACAGAAAATATAACGGCTTTTCACTATAAATCTTGACATTAGCAGTCTACTTGGTGTTTATGGGAGAAGCTCGTTTACCCTTCATAGCACCTGACACATGTAAACAAGCACCACATATTCTTCAAATATCTTAATTTGTGTTCTGCAGAAGATAGAATGTAATGCAAGTTTGAGATGGCGTAAGGATAAATGGTGGGAGTAAATAATGAGAGAATTAACATTTTAAGGTGAACTATTTCTTTAATGTGCCAAAAAGATACTCAGATTTTTATTTAATTGTAGTTTTGGAAACTTTGTAGTTTAGCTTCGGTTATTCAAATGAATTTGTTTTTTTTTGTTTTTTTAATTGGAGTTTTTTTAATTAGTTTGTCTTAATTGTCATTAACAATAATAATGCTTTTTATGGGAGAAAGAGGCTCTTATCAGAATCCAACTCAACGCGAGCAAGCTCTGCCCTATCTGACACCTATTTATTGTCAGTGTGTGTATGCAAATAGAGTCTGAAAGCGAGGACGACAGGGAGAGAGTCGTTCTGTTCTCCCAGTCTTTCGTCTCCCAAAGTTGACTGTGTGGTCCCTCTGTTCATAGAAGGAGAGAGACAGATTTGCATTCCATCCCACAACGGGATCTCAGTGGAATAGTGATTAGTGGATCAGCATTCCAGTCACATGAGTTCCACTATCAATGAGTGAGTGAGAGTGGGAGATAGTGAGCAAGAGGGAGACATGCAAAGAGAGAGAGGGAGAGAGAGAAGGTGAAAAAGGGTGGGCTGCAGGTTTGACGGAGAGTGGGAGGGAGGAAGAGAGGAATGAAAGCTTGGGAATGTTGATGCAAAGTAACGTCAAATGTGGAGATGAAGCATTAAGCATGACTGATGAAGATGTATGGTGGACACACATGCACATGCCTGAACACACTCCATCACAGATAATGTCACACAGCAGGGTACTTGTGAGGCTTCATACATGTAAATACATGCACATTCACCTTGTTGACTCATACTGACTCACAGAAAGCAGGAGAGCAAGCGAGGCACGTCTCTCAGTCTCATTTACACTCATTCTTGCTGACAGAGTCATTGCAGGTATAGTCACCTTAGCAAAGCCACAGAGATGACCACAAGGATATAGATGAGTGTGTGTGGGTGGGAAAAAGAGGTGGAACACAATGGGGTGGGGGGAAAATCACGGAAAATGTGAAAAGGATGTGATGTGAAAGGTGAGACAAAAGAGAAAGAAAGGGATGAAAATAAAGAGATGACAGTGAGAGAAGGATGGAAGGAAAAAGATGGCAGAAAGTAAGGTGAGAGATGGAATGAAAAAGTAGAGACAGAAGAAAGAACAAAATGACAGAAAGAAATTAAAAAAAGGATGAAAAAGAGATAAAAAGGAAGCATTAAAGAAAAGATATGAGAGCGAAAGAGAGGGCTGGAATGAAAAAGAAAGAGAAAAGGGATAGAAGGAAAAAGAAGAGATGACAAAAGAAATGAGAAAGAGAGATGACAGATAAAGAAAGGATGACATGAAAAAGATGACAAAAGAAAGATGAAACAGAAAAGGTAACAGTAAAAAAAGAGGGATGGGTTGAAAGAAGAGACCGCAGAAAGACAGAAAAAAGGGATGGAAGGGAGAAAGAAAAAGAGCAATGACATGAAAAAGAAGAGACAGAGAAAGAGTTTAGATTTCCAGTTCAGGGGTTACTGGGGGAGAATAATTATGCATCAGTCGTGAGCTAAATTCATTTTTGAGCTGCACACCCTCTGAAACCACTGCTTTGATCATCATAATCAAGGGGTATCTACAGTATGTACATCAGTTATAATATTCATATTAATATTCAAAACATAATGTATTACCATTACTTGGCACCTTATTTTAATCCTGTTTTTACTGTTATTTGTTACTGCTTTATTATTCTCTCTTTTTTCTTGTCAGTATACGATGTGTGTATTGATGCTCTTGCAATATTGTATGTAAATGCAGTAATGTCAATATAATACTTTGAAATTGAAATTGGATTGAAAGAGGAGGAAAATAAATAAAAAGAGAAAGTAGAGAAATGGAAGAAAAAGTTGACAGAGAAATAGAAGGATGTTAGGAGGGAACCATATCTCTCACAGAGGGAGCATGCAAAGGGAGATCCATCATGTGCAGTATATATCTTATATGCAGTGATCAACGTGATGATAAGAATCTGAGAGGAAAAATGAGCATAACCGAGAAATGGAGTCACACCAGCTATTCCAAGACCGTGCATTCTCCAAACATATACTGTTTTAGCAACAATGCAGTTCCTAGAAACAGAGCTGCAGTCCAAAATTGCCAGAGGCTTGATGCATTTAATGAAGCATGGTGCCTTGTTAACAAAGAAGTTGTTAAAAAAAAAAAAAAAGACATCAAGATTCACTGCGGTTCAGATTTGAAAATGTACTTGTCATAGTCCTATGCGTGAAATCTTCTAAATGACTTCTGAAAAGGTGAATTAAAACAAGAGCAGCTCAATGCGAGCGTTGCAAAAACATGTGGTCATCTTCAAGGTGAGGATAATCACCATCTGGGCAACCATCTGCAATTATGTAATGTCTTTCACTTCAAAAGCACTCAGTCATTTCTGGGGTGCTGGGGAGGGGGGTCTCCAGCACATAATTTGATGCCACAACACTCTGGACATATGGAATATGCGCAACAAGCACAGTGAAAATTACATTCTTCAATATGGTCAACCACATGTTCACATTTTCCATGTTGAAGACATGAAAAACCAGTCATTTTGCCTAAATTCCAGCAATCCCAAACACTGTTCAAAACCTTTTCTAGTCTTAATTGTAGCTGTAGTCATAGTGGTTACCTTATTTACAGTAGGACTATATTACATTTTTGATGGTAATTTGATGGGAAAACAAGGCTGTGAGGGATGGACTTACAGTCTCTTCGATGCATTTTAATGTTGATCGTTCAGCAGAAAATAATCTTTCTGAAAAATATTCAGTAGGCAAAATTCTCCAGAAAAGATTGTGAAAGTTAGAACTTTATAGAGCAGATGCCATTGAAGAGACTTGTCTATTCCTCACAGCCTCATTTTCATCCTTGTGCAATGCATTATGGTGTCTATACCCTGACCAAGGTCTATTGAAGATTTTTAAAGGTATTTATGCAACAATTAGTCCACTAATTTGATTGGACAAGCGGCATTCTAAAGCCGGTTGCACACTGGACAAGAAGCGTCATGTCGCGAGGACAAGGCACAGGTATCACACACAGGACATGTCTATGCGGTGTAGGTGGCTGTCCAAATTTGTAAATCTAGTCACCATACACACAAAAGTTACGAACATTTTTGTACTTCAAGAATTTACAAAGTGAAGTGGATGAGTTTGCAGGTCAGTCCTGAAAAAGTCTTAAATTTTCTTTTTTAAATTTAAGGCCATAAAAAATCTTAAAAATCTTAAATTACAATAAGTCTTAAATTTTGGGGTGTGAATAGAGGAGTCATTTCTCTCTCTCGTGCATCCAGCATTTAGCAGCTGACGCTTTAGTTTAGTGTAAGCGTGCTGGGGGGAAGCGCATTTTTACTGAACTTACGATGTTAAACATGTATAAACCTTCATAAAATTTTCAATACATATTGTCAACTTTAAACAACACTTAACTGATGAGTTTTGACTTTTACTTGAGATATTTCACCCAAAAATGAAAATTGTCATCACTTACCTTCATGCTGTTGCAAACCTGTATGACTTTATTTGAGTGGAAATCAAAAGGAGATATTAGGGAGTTTCAGTCACCATTCACTTACATTGAATGAAAAACAAGAGGCAGTGACAGTTAGTGGTGACTGAGACTAAACATTTTGCTTATCTCCTTTTTTGTTCCATGGCAGAGAAAAATGTATACGGACTCAAGGGTGAGCAGTGATGACAGAAATTGAATTTTTAAATGAACTGCCCTTTAACTACCTGTTAAAATATTTGTTTATGGTATCTGGCAAACAAGAGGATTGGTCTATAGACCTTATTCGCAGCAGCGCCATATTTAATTTTTGACAAGAATTAAAACAAGGCTGTGAGGGATAGATGTACATTCTCTTCAATGGGCTGTACTACAGTTTAAAGTGTTTTTGGATCATTCCACAGACAAAATATTGAAAATATATATTTTAAAGGACACTCAGTAGACAGAAAACTCCAGACAACATGAGTTGTGGAAAATCAGATGGGCTCTAGGAGCTATTTACAGCTTTATACTGTGCATGCCATTGAAGAGGTGGTAAGTCTATACCTCACAGCTTCTTTTCCAGTCCCATTAAAAATCAAATATGGCGCTACTGTGAATAAGGTCTATAGACCAATCCTCTTGTTTACAAAAATGTCAGCGCATGAGAAGTGGTGGCAGAAAGCCCGCTGACTGTTGTGTTAGATTTGACAGATTAGATGATTAAACGAAAGTATGACACAAAACCATCATAAATACAAACATATTCTTAGTGATACAATTACTATAATGAAATGAGTTAAAACATGCAATCATACTCACTATAAATATTTGCTGCAAAGTTGTGAGTTGAAATGATCTCCTGAGTCCAGTTAGCTCTGTTGATGGCTTGAAGCCACAGCAGTCAACGAGAGCCCTTGGAATCCTTTTTCACCAACGTAATCCGATAAAAGTTTACTTTTTACACATGGTTTTGCCACCACTTCCATGTTTGACGTAAGCGGTGACATTGCCAAAGCACTGGTCTATTGCGTCACGTCTTGCTGGAAAGCAAGTGACTAAAGAGAAGGGTCACAATATAGGCTACATTCATTCTTAATGAATTCATTTAGAGTTTTAATGTTGTATTAACTTATTTAAAAAAAGAAAACCCATAAGTGCACAATTAAAAAAAAAACATGTCCTGAGACATCCAAGTAGCCTCAGTGGTTTTGTAATTACCATCTAATTAATTATTTACAATTGTTTTTATTATTGCAAAAGTGGTCTTAAATTTCACTTTTATTTGGCCTTAAAGTATTAAAAAGTCTTAAATTTCATTCTTTCGAACCTGCAGAAACCCTACTGTAAGAAACAGGTGTAACTGTGCAAACTGAACAAAGAGAAATGATGACGTTTATGTAATTTATATGTAGCCTTGTAGATATATAGCCATTGTTCAAGCTGTCAAACCACAAAAACACATACTTGTAACTGAAAAAAGTCAACGTGTTAAATGCAAGAATGGGCAGGAGTAAAGACCTGAGTGACTTTGACAAGGGCCAAATTGTTATGGCCAGACGACTGGGTCAGAGTATCTCTGAAATGGCAAGGCTTGTGGGGTGCCCAGCAATGGGGAATACCTACCAACAGTGGTCCGAAGAGGGACAAACTGGCAACAGGGTGTTGGGCGCCCAATGCTCATCGGTGCGTGAGGGCAACGAAGGCTATCCCATCTGGTCCAAACTGACAGAAGGTCTATGTGGGACAAATCACATACAATTTTAATGATGGTTAAACCAAGGAATGCATCACAACACACATTGGGGGTGCGTAACCGCGGACCAGTCAGTGTGCCCTTGATGACCTCTGTCTACCATCAAAAGCGGCTACAATGGGCACGCGAACGTCAAAAACCTGGGTCTGGCCATTCACGTGGACATCAATTTGACACATGCCACCTACCTAAACATCATTGCAGACCAGGTACATCCCTTCATGGCAATGGTATTCCCTGATGGCAGTGGCTTCTTTCAGCAGGATAATGCGCCCTGTCACACATTGTTCGGGAATGACTTGAGGAACATGATGAAGAGTTCAAGGTGTTACCCTGGTCTCAAAATTCTCTGGATCTCAATCCGAGTGAGCATCTGTGGGATGTGCTGGACCAACAAGTCCGATCCAATGGCGGCTCCACCTCACAGCTTACAGGACTTGAAGGATCTGCTGCTAATGTCTTGGTGCCAGATACCACAGGACACCTTCAGGGGTCTTGTAGAGTCCATGCCTTGGCGGGTCGGCGCTGTTTTGGAGGCACACTGAGGACCAACAGCATATTAGGCAGGTGGTCATAATGTTTTGGCTGTGTATATACCTTGTATATACAATGTATCATCCAGTCATGACTAAAGTAAATAATCTATGTCCTTTGATAACAATTTGGTTTGAACTTCATGTAAAACTGCCACTGACAGACGCCAGTGTTTATACAAGGAAAACAATTGTTAAAAATGTTAGTACGCAGGGGCCTGGGTAGCTCAGCAAGTAAAGACGCTGACTACCACCCCTGGAGTCGCGAGTTTGAATCCAGGGCTTGCTGAGTGACTCCAGCCAGGTGTCCTAAGCAACCAAATTGGCCCAGTTGCTAGGGAGGGTAGAGTCACATGGGGTAACCTCCTCGTGGTCGCTATAATGTGGTTCTCGCTCTCGGTGGGGCGCGTGGTGAGTTGTGCATGGATGCCGTGGAGAATAGTGTGAAGCCTCCACACACGCTATGTTTCTGCGGTAACGTGATCAACAAGCCATTTGATCAAATGTGCGGATTGACTGTCTCAGACACGGAGGCAACTGAGATTCGTCCTCCACCACCCCGTTTGAGGCAAGTCACTACGCCACCACAAGGACCTAGAGTGCATTGGTAATTGGGCATTCCAAATGGGGAGAAAAGGGGAGAGAAAAAAAAAGTTAGTACGCATCGTGTCATCCGCCAAATGTGTCCGTAAGAGGGCTTATATTTCATAAAACAGCATGTGACATGGAGGAGGGCGGGGCCAGGCCGTGACTACACATGCCTTGCCCCCAATAGGGCTAATTAGCCGAGGAGAGGGATAGGTGCAACGAGATGCGGCAGTTCGGGTTTAAGTTTATTAAAAACATTACTTTGATGCTGTGTCCGGTTTCCTCCTCCTCCTTTCCATTGAACCCTGTTATGTTGTAGAGTCCTCGCCACTACCATCCACCCCAAAGGAGCAGCCACGGCCATCCGCCTGGGGATGGAGGAGTTGCTACCGGCGCCTGGACGCAGAGGGACGGCCGTCGTCCGCGAGGGGAGGAGGGGCACGCTGCCGACAGCCTGGAGAATGTAAACAAAATCTATTGATCTAGCTATATATATCTATATAATCAATTCGTCCCGTAGTAATGCCTAGCAACCAGCCAGAATGCCCTAGCAACTAGCTACACCACCACAGCAACCAGCCAAAACACCCTAGAAATGCCTAACAACCTGTCTGAACACCCTAGCAAGATGCCAGAACACCCTAATATCATCAATAAATAAAACAGCTAGAAGACCCTCCCAGTGCCTAGCAACGAGCCAGCCATCTGTCTGACTGTTTGGCCTGTAAAACCTTCAAACTTTCAGACAAGGCTTGACTACCTATCTAATTGAACATTGGTGTCTTACATTGTCAATGTATTTCATAAAAGCAATAAGCCTTGAGAGGCCATGTATTACATTGTTTTACTACGGTTGAGGGATATTAAGATTACATTAATGTAATGCACAGCCTGTCATGGCTTATTGCTTTATTAAAGCTTTTTAATTAAATCACTTTCTGATATTTCTATTGTTCAGCTGAAAAAAAAAAGAAAAAAAAAGAAAAAAAAGAGGCTGGCAAACATGGTTTGTAACAAAGCACACAATATTGACTCAGTCATCCTGAACTCTCAGTGACTGAAATGTTCCTCATCTTCAGATCTTACAAAATCTCCAGTCAATTTAAGATTTATCAGTTCAACGGTACACATGTGTCACCCTGTGTGGAATTGAGGTTTCAACACAAATAAGCCTTTAAAGGGTACGCATCAAAATAACTAAGATACTATTCCTCCTCTCAGCATAGTGTTAATAAGACATCAGATAGTAGCAATCAAAAGTTGAAGCTAAAATACAGGGTTTAGAGGCACGAAAGGCAAAATTTAAGATAGAAGCTATTAAGAAGTGCATTTTCAAGAGCTTTTAGAAATCTTTGAGTTTGTCTCTTAGCCTTGTGCCCCAGGCAGGAAGTTGATTAGTTTAGCTATTGGTTTGTTTCTCTGTCTTGCGACTTAGTATTTGTGTACGGCTATCACATTTTTAATGCTCCTTCAATTTTACTGTCACTGGAGAAGTAGATGAGTGCAGTTAACCTTCAATAGCTCATGAAAGACCATTTTGTACATAGCCCAAATGAAAAAGCTGTTATTGGAAAGGACACAATGACCACCACAAGCAGTATTGCACAAAGTAGCCACATATGGGGGGGGGGGGGCTTTCTTGTCATTCAAGACTCCCACGTATTGTCTGCAGAGAAGGTCACAACAAATCTAACCTGACACTTGAGCTGTAGCTCATGTACCACACAACATCTGGGCCTATATGGGGTTAAATGCGGTATCACCTGTTTACCTTCAACTCCACCATCCAACTGTCGCTTCGACTTGCTCCATAATTTACTTCAATGTTAGCTCCGTCCAATCGGGATATCAGAATGCCTCAGGCAATATGGACATTTGCAAACAGAGACAGGAAAGTTAAGATGATGAATTACCAGAAAATGACTGTAAAAACACACCCTCACATCAAGCGAGAGATTTGCTAGAATCAGCTTTTACCGTGAGCACATGCACTGCTGAGGAGTTAGGTCTTAATATTATGTTACTCTTGATAAATGCTAATAGTAGCAAAGGGTGACTGCCTACCTCACTCCCCTGAAGACAGTTCTCAGAACATTTAGAAAAGTGTAATTTTGCAAGTGTAATTTGGCTGGTTGTCCATAATGGTTTAGATAATACCATTTGCACGTAGAGAGGAAGCTAGAAAAACTGCTAAAGAAGATTCCTCCAACCCTCTGTGTGTCGTGATAGTGTCATTGCACGGCTGGAAAATGTCTCCCTCACCTTTTTTTCCACTGCATTGCAGACCCAGGCCTAAGTAACGAACGCAGAGCCAGTGTCATGGCACTGTGAGGTCAATGTGCTGGGCATGAAACTGACACCATTAGAGTTTGGCCGGCTTTCCAGGGCAGCTGCCAACCGTCCACATCCATTGTCTTGGCTATCCCATAATATTAATCCCACCCCACATATCTGCCTCAATTGTGGTTCCACGAAGTAACAATTCATAGATAAACTCTGAAAGACAAATTATCTGCAGTCATAAAAATAGAAAGAAAAAAAATGCATTACTGTTGACATTTTTAAAAACTGGTCTTCAAATAACAATATACAATATTGTTTTATGCTATACAATGCACAATTACAAACAAAATTACAGAATGTAGGTATTTTGCCAGTTGATTTCTCTTTGCTGACAAGGTTTAAACAAGTGGCTAATGGGAAAACAAACAGACATTGTTCCCCTCCAATTTGGTTGATATATAGTGAAAAAAAGCAGTTTATTTTATTTTAAAGTGCTATACAGTATAGTATACTGCACATGACTATGGTATTAAGGATGGTGTTGCTTTTAGGGCCTCTTTAAGAATTGGTCACACTAGGCCCTCAGCATACAAAATTAGTTCAGACACTGCAACAGGTCAGGATATGATGTCTGGTTTTAATTAATAAATTGCAAATAAATCATTCAAAATGTTCAAATATACCATCTACTCACTTTCTTGCATGCAGCTTTAATATGTACCATGTTTTGAGCCAAGAGATCAGCATGTGATTTCAATCTGCTGTTTGTTAATGCATCTTCCCATCATCCGAATTCACCAGCTCACAAAATTTGAACTTTGGTATGCAGCAGACATTTACGTCTCTCATCCACATTAGAACGGCATTTTCCTCTACCAAAAACTAAGCATTTAAAAAACCCTCCCCATAAATGCATACTTAGGAAAACGAGGATATTAGAAAACTGACAGTTTTCAAACAAAGATGGATTAGTGTGGATGTGGCCGAAGAATCTATATCAGAAAAGGCTGCTTTTGGGGGCCAGGGTAGCTCAGTGAGTAAAGACCCTGACTACCACCCCTGGAGTTCGAATCCCAGGGCGTGCTGAGTGACTACAACCAGGTCTCCTAAGCAACCAAATTGGCCCGGTTGCTAGGGAGGGTAGAGTCACATAGGGTAACCTCCTCGTGGTCGCTATAATGTGGTTCGCTCTCGGTGGGGTGCGTGGTGAGTTGTGCGTGGATGCCGCGAAGAATAGTGTGAAGCCTCCACACATGCTATGTCTCCGCGGTACTGCGCTCAACAAGCCACGTGACAAGATGCGCAGGTCAACGGTCTCAGACGTGGAGGCAACTGATTCGTCCTCCACCACCCGGATTGAGGCGAGTCACTATGCCACCACGAGGACTTATTGGGAATTGGGCATTCCAAATTGGGGAGAAAAAAAAAACATTTTTACATATGGTGCTGGGATAGGGTGACCAGATGACCATGATGTAGCGGGGTGGTGTGGTGCAGTACAATATCAAATAGTTTTAGAAAGAAAATAAAAAATAATATATATATATATATATATATATATATATATATATATATATATATATTTTTTTTTTTTTTTTTTTTTTTTTTTAAATAAAAAGGCATATAAACAATGAAAAAAAAATTACTAGGAACAAAACATCAGCACTTCCTAAAGATGACAAAAAGTTCAACTTTGTAACCCATGCGACTGGAGGGAATGGTTGAACTCCAGAGTCAACCAAGGATGAAACAGTAAAATTCACTCAAGTAATTTCAAAGAATGGATCCAGACCCCAACAGTTCAAATAAGCTAACGCACCAAAGATCTGATCATTTGTTAAACCACACTGATGTAATCAGTAGCAAATCTACGGGCGGCTAAGAATTGACTGGCTCACAAGAGTGCAAGCTAACAGGACACAAACATGGACTACTAAACACCAACATGGACTTAAGACAGACCCAATAAATAAAGAAAATCAAATATACCTCAGAATAAACAATATGCTGAAAAGAGTAGTTTAAAAACATCAAAACATCTCCAACTTCCACTCCAGCACGTAGGCTAATGTTAGCACCAGCACATAAAACAAGGAGCAGCACTTAGCCAAACTGCTAATGACACATGGCTCCCAAGTGATGCAGTCCAGCCCTAGAAGGGCAGACATATGACTGACAAATTTCCAGGTGACATGTCTAAGCCTTAATGTACAAATTGAGCATGATTCTGGTTGGTTGGCCCTAATCAGAGTCACCAAAGTGGCAAGGCGTCCATTTTACAGGGAGGTGGCAACCTAAAAAAAAAAAAAAAAAATCAGGACACATTAGATGCCTACTCCCCTAAATTAATACAAACATACTTTTTAGGTCTATGTCCTAAACTTAAACAAACATATAGGCCATACAGGCAAACATATGTGTATAAAGATAATCATCTAAAGCGTTTATACTGTTGACATATATTAGCTAGAATAAACAGAAGAAAATATATGATCAACTACAAAAGTAAAGAATTATATTAAGATATGATGCATGCCATGATGAAATACCTAACAAATAAAAATACAGAAAAAGTGATAATGGACATCATATAAAAGATGTGTGAAATCTGCAACAAGGGACAAGTCTTGAGTCCTAATTTTAGAGTATTTCAGCAGATGTGTATTAGGACAGGGGTGCATTTTATTTGATTTACTTCAACTGTAATGTACGGAGCTATTAACATAACACCCATTCCTCGTCAATTTTGGCTTGTAGCAGGTGAAGAGACTTTTTCCTAGGCTACATAGCGGTAGATGGGACTCAGGGAAGTTTGCTCGGAGAAAGTTACCCCATTGAAATTGTGGAAATGAGTGATTCTTTTGTTGCTCTCTGCTGGTATCTAGTCACAGAAAAAGCATGAAGCACAACAATGTCCATTTAAAATGGCCATTTAAAGCATTCAAACTATAGCTAATTATCTGGACAAAAGAAATGGGACATGTCTGTAAAATCGGGATGTCTGGTCGCTATGCTGGGCGCACATTCATGAACACTGCCATGTTGAGATCAAATGATCAGCTGAATATTACTCGCTTAACCGAAATAATCCCCTGTAATTGGACGCTGTCACTCACTGAATAAAATTAATCATGGCTGACTACAAATAGCGCATTTATACAATGTTTTGTTTTCGAGTAATGTACGCCGCTAGGTGTCGGCACAACAAACACAAATATTAAGTGCACCATTAAAACTTAAGTGTGTAAATTACACACCACTAGCGCCACAAAACAGAATTGCAAAAAACAAACATTGTTCTCAAACAGCCTTCTGAATACACCTCATGTCTGCTGTTGATTGAACAAACAGATAGTACCGCCCCAAACTCACAGCAATGGCTGAGCCAGTGTTGTGGTGTCAGGCCGGATGGGCCACTCAAAACAGAGGATTTATTTTATTTTTATTTTTTTGCTGACAGTTTTTGAAGAAGAAAAAAAAAGCTGGGATATGGGAAAGTATTTTAACTATGGAAAAGTTACACACTTCAGCTTTAAACCTTATTCTTGCTCTGTGGAGAGCACATCTTTGCTATCCAGCACCTCCAGACCAGGGGTGGGCAATTATTTTGGTATAGGGGCTACATTGTGCTTTAAGTAGTGCACAGGGGGCCACACTGTACTCCTTTTCAGATACAATATTCCGCATTGATTTGGTTCTTGCATCTTTTAAGCCCAGAAATAGCTGTGTACTCAATTTTCTGAAGTGAATATGTGATGGATGGGACTATTCTGCAATTGCTTAAGGTATTATAATGTTCTACAAAAGGTAGATACTTTTCTATCAGGCATTAAAAAAAAATGAATTAAGGCTGAGCAAAATAATAAATTATTTATTTTACCATCTCTGCTTCCCTGGTAATTTATTATTCAATATAACACTTTCTTCATCAGGGGTCTGTTTTAATAAAAATAATTAAAAAATCTAAAATTATAGAACTTTTAATGTTTGTCGCAAAGCGGGCTAGTTTCCTTTTTTTATTTTCAAAACATTACCTGTTTACGCACTAAAAGGGTCATGATGTGGGTTTTGTCAATGGTTTGGCTTTCCATTCAGCACACAAATAAAACACTGCATGACTAGATAAATTATTACTGCAAGAGTTAGATTAACATTCAGGTGCGGGGGACTTCAACATTTCTAAATTACATGAATAAAAAATATTCGTCTATTGCGTGTCAATGATGCAGAGATCTATGTTTAGATTTTATTAACGTTTATCACTGAGAAGGTTTGCTCGTCAACTTAATAGCACCAAACAGCACAAGCAGCCTCAAGAATGGACACAGAGTGGCCGTATAACACTTTTCCTTGAGCAGAAGAATATCACACTGGAGATCGCTAAGTTTGTTCAAAGGGGAAAGCGAGAGCTAGAAAGAGCACAGTTGCTTGCATGGTTACCAGATTGCACAAAATAAGCATAACATTAGGAGGAATATTTCAAATTTGCCCAAGTATAAATCTCTGTTTGGGAGGTTTGCATTTCTTATCTGGCAACCCTGAACATGTTAAATACTTGTGGAGGCACGTTAGGTCCCAATGATAGATAACTAAAATATCCAACGAAAAAAAATGCTTTTAGGATCACGGGCCAGATTAAACCATGCGGAGGGCAGAATCCGGCCCATGGTGCGGCAAGTTGCCCATGTGTGCTCCAGACCCTACTTTTCCAGTGTCATAGTCAATGTTGTACAAGCAGCAGCACCATGGGCTCTACAGTATTTGCCCAGGTTGGACTGTGACTGGAAGGCATGTTAGCACTGGTGCCTTTGGAAGGAGTTCTGCCTATTGTGTGGGCAGGCATGTTCTGCCAGCCTTGTGGCTAGAACAAAGCTGTGGGCACACTTTACATTTTACAAAGGCCTGAGTGCCACTTTGGTGTTGCTTGTGGTCCTGCGAGTTAATGATTTGATGGAAAAACTTCCCGCACCAACCACACTGAGGTACATGGAGGAAAAATGAAAAATCAAAGCAAAACTAGCTTTGACAAATCAGGTTACTTAATGTCTTTTTGTGTGTTTATTTGCATTTTAGCAAAAAAATAAAAAAATAATTAAAACAATAATTTGCTGGACAGCAAACTGTAGAGCTCTTATGATGCAGATTTACAGTCTTATGTGAAATTTGACCTCTGAAAGGGTCACTTCCCTCTATGAATCATTACACAAAGCAGTGGTGAAACTGTTCTTACAGTTTATGCAGTGGTATGGCCATGGTTTTGCAGTTTTCCATTCCAATGGTTTTATGGGATGATGGAATAAGTGCTGCTGAAGGCCAGATTTTGAGGCAAAAGGCCATCTGCATGGCAGCAATGCACAGCTTGGGCTTCAGCCTGGAATAAGAGAGCTGATGAACGTCAAGCCCCTCTTTATTCAAATAGCAATGACGACATAGGTCACAGCATGACCTTATGATTCATCCAGCATCATCCCCTCTCTCTATCTTCTTGCTAAATTTGAGTTGTTTGAGGTTTTGTCCTGTCATGGCCCTGCCTTCTGCAAGTAGATTGTCATAAACATCCAATGGTCAGGGCAGGCAACTGCCATCTTTCCTATGAGAAATAAAGACTTTTAAAGCAATACAACAGTTTGAAATGTATTATTTCAGAAGACACAAACAGATAACCGAGACTAACCTAATCCTCTAAAAGCAAGCAACTTCGTGATAAACTAGATTTATACATTTTTCTTAAAATGTGAGTGGTGCAAGCCCGTGCAAAAGTTGTATATGTTTGCTAGGGCATTACAATGCTGTTGCTAGGTATCCTCTTATTTGCCCAAGACTCTATAATATTCTGGTCCCTATATATTTCCTATAACTTCAATCTCAATTTAAAGGTTAGTCTATATGATTTGATTGCTTAGACAATTAATAAACCACATCTCCTTAACAAGCTGCTCAATTTGAGGTATCGTTCAGGTTTATATCACTATTGGTGCAGGATGAGTTACACACTGTTCAAATCCCTTACCCTGGTCCTAACCCCAAGTGACACTAACTCTGACCCTAACCCTAAGTATGACCAATAGCTATAGTAATAGTTTGGCTTAGCCAGCATAATTTATAATTAATATGCAAACATTTCTTCCAAATTAGTTGGCAGCCATTCAAACCAGAGACAGGCAAGATAACCAAAGGAAAACCAACTAATGCCTTTCATTTTATCATAGTGACAACCTCTTTCAATCACCGTACCTTCAAGGGTCCCATTTCTCTCAACAGCTTACTTGACTCTCAACAACACTGCATCTCGCATCAAAGCTCCCTAATAACAATAACAAAGCACAACAGAAATTATGTACAACACTAGCTAATAAGACGGATGTGGAGGCAGTGAGGCTGCTTTCGATAGCCATCAGAACTTTGGCAGTGGGTAGTGTGACGAGTTAGGCTGCAGGGCAGGACGACTTGATGCGTTACGCTCCGCTTCATCTCTTCTTCATCTCCCCCTCTTCCACTGCTGCTGTTTGTTCATCTTTTTTGGATGAGGAGGTTGGAGTTTATTAACAATTCTGCCAAGAGCAGCTGAGGTGGAACTGTGGACAAAAGCAGCTCAGTGTGAATTTAAAGCTGCAAGAAATGCGATGAATGCACAAAAACAGGTAGAGAAAGGCAGAGAGAAACTTTACGAATTTGTGCACAGAGGTGGAAATTATGGCTCAAAATCAAAATACTCATATATGATGCAATATAAGCTATAAAATTAATTCAGTTTGACTTACTGGTACTCGCAAATACAGACAGACAGACAGACAGACAGACAGACACACACACACACACACACAAGAAGCATAAGCTATAAACTTCTATCACAGCATGTGGATGTGTATCCCAGATTAATAAGTACAAACAAACAAAAATACTGTATATTCACAGGATATGAATCATCATCTTAGCCTCCAGGTGAAAACTTTTTAAATCCACAACACACTTCAGGTAAATGAATCATAACTAAGACATCAAGCCAAACTTCAGCTACTTTTTTAATTCTCTCTTTTTCACTGTCTTTCCAGGTACGATGCGATAAGATTCCAGTGACAAGCAATTTTCTGACAACACTGAATGCAAAACTTCTGCACAACGCATCACACTCACACCCAATCATTTGATGTTTAATGTACAGTTATGAGGAGTAGGACACGTTCTTGCACTGAACAAAGCTAGATGCAGTGCCACGGATTTAAAGAGGCCCTGTTATGCTTTTTGGGATTTTACCTTTTCGTTTAGTGTGTAATATAGCTGTTTGTGTATAAAAGGTCTGCAAAGTTATAAAGCACAAAGTCCACTCCAAAGGGAGTTACAGAAAACACTGCTCCTGAACTGCCTGAAATGCCTGGTTTGCCATCCAGCCAATACTTCCGTGACATAGCCAAGTCACTATGCATAATGCCCATCTCAGGAATGCGCTGCTCAGGAAGCATCGGGAGCTGAAATTCAGTTATGGTAAGGGGTGTTACATTTCTAACACATGCTCTAAGAGGTTGACCAATCACAACAGACTGGGCCAGCTGGCCAATCAGAGCAGACTGGGCTTTTCGGAAAGGGGGGCTTTAAAGAGACAGGAGCTACAACAGAGCGTTTCAGACAGAGGGTGAAAAGAGGTGCTGCAGCAATGTAAAGTATGAGAAAAAGAATGTGTTTTTTGAACATTAAAGCATGTAAACCTATTATAGTAAACCCCCAAAATAAAATTGTGAACTTGTAAATGAGCATAAAATAGGCTCTTTAAAAGAACGCAGGTGTCTCAACAAATTGTTAAAATGTAAAACCTTTTTAACTTGATACATTGCTAAAAAATACAGAGATGCGATGCAACGATCAAAGACATCCGTCTAGCATGTTTACATAGAAAAACAGTGCAAACGGAAGCAAACCTTGCCTAACATGCACCCTGACCTTATTGTGAGATGGAATGGAGCTATCGACTCTTAGCGCAAGAGAAGGATTTATCACTGAGCGAACAAAAGAAAGGGTACTGCCCTGTATGAATAAAAGACATTTTAAAAAATTAATCTAGTCCAAACCAATGCATCTTTTCTGGCTATAGTGGATATGTTGTAAATTGCATTGGAAACCATTCCAATACCTTAAGGCAGACTGAAAAAACCTGTTGAGATCAAGGTGAGCATAGAAATACACAGACAAAGAGGACACTTCCTAAATTTCTATCTTGCTGTATGTCGGTAGTCATTTTCAGAGCACTATTTGTAATGTTTGAGGCTAAAGTAAATAATCAAACAAGCCTTTTTGCAAACACTTGCATCATTACAACACAGATATGGTTTGTACCATAGCTATTTTCATGGTGCAGCCATGTTGGGGGAAGCTGCACTATAAAGATTTTTTCAGTATAATTTCATGGCATTGACTAGGAAAATAATACGTCTAACTTTTTTGTTTTTACTTACTGATTGTTGCATATAGCAATTAGTCCAAAAAAAATTTCACCCAAAAATGTAAATTTCTGTCATCATTTACTCATCTTAATATTGTTCCAAACCTGATTTACTTCCTTTAATTCCGTGGAACACAAAAAAGGAATGTTAGGCAGAATGTTAGCCTCAGTCACCATTCACTTTCATTGTATGGGGGGAAAAAAGATGCAATGTAAATGAAAGGTGAATGAGTCTAACAAACATTTCTTTTTGTGTTCCATTAAAGAAAAGTAAAAGGTCATTCACACCAAATGGTCCTTGCACTTAAAAAGCTAGATGCAGCACTACAAACGCAGGTGTCTTGAGATGTGTTTTTAAAATCTTTTTAACTTGACGTATCTAAAAAGCATGACGCTTCAATGCGAGACACTGTAAAAACACGAGATGCGGCAAAACGGTAAAATGTTTACATAGGAAAAATGTAAAAACAGCGTGGGCGGATGTAAAAATTACATTTTTTTTAGGGTTATTACAATTAAAGGGTGAATTATTCCTTTAACACGCTACTAAAAACCAGTTACGAAGATTTTTCACTGTGCAGCCTACCTTTTTCTAACCATTCCTTTGGCTTCCCATTATGTCATAATGTCATTGACACATGCACACCAAGTTAACTATCAAAGTTAATGAGTCGTTTTGCCTGCACTATTACTTCCGCTTGCACCCCCTAATTTATGGGTGCTTGCCTGGCCTGTTGCAGTCCTGTCCGCATGGCCAGCCTAGTGCCGTTACCCCTGCCAATGTTTATCTCAAGCTCAGCCAACTGAGTTTGTATGAGTGCAAGTTTGTGTGGGCGGTTGAAGTAGATGCATTGTGGGGTGAGCAGTGTATTTAAGCTTGATTAGACCACAAATCTGTTGCAGGTTTTTGGTGTCTCATCACTTGGCCAAAGGGGATTTGAGACATGCTGGTCAATTAATGGATTTTATCATGTTGGTAAAAGAAACAGATGTGAAAGAGAAACAAAGCATTTGTGTACTGTGTGACACACGGGGCAGTGACCCTGCATGGTGCAAGCTATGAGCTATTACCATTGCGCCCTTGAGTAAGACACTTAAAGGAAGTATTCACCCAAAGAATTTAATTCTATCATCATTTACTCACCCACATATCAATCCAAACCTGTATAACCTTCTTTCGTCTGTGGAATACAAATGGAGAAATTTTGAAGAATGTATGAGGTGTTTTTGTCCATACAATTTGGGTGCTTTAATCCATGTCTTCTGAAGCGTTACGATCACTTTGGGTGAGAAACAGACCAAAATTTAAGTCCTTATTCAAAAATAAATAATTATGAAAAAAGCTCGTTCACAGTTCCTCATGCTTGATGCATACTCAGAACGCTGTACACAACCAGACACAGTGTTGTCTGTAGGGGTGTAATGATCCATCGATCTGGATCAATACATTGATCAAATAACCAATGATGTGATGTCATCGATGCAACGTGTAAACACAGATGTTTATGTTTTTTAAGATGCAACTTTTGATTACTCTGATTAACGTGGAAGAGCTGCTTTTATTGTGTGTCACTTTATTGCATCACGTCTGGTTTTGACACAGTGTAAGAATAAAAGCATCTGTTGGATAAAAGCATCTGTTAAAATGACTACTACAAAATGATCACTACATACAGCATATGTCAGAACAACTGTAACCATTAGCAATGGCACTATCATTAGTATAATTTGTAATGTGACAGATACAAGGTCATTATTGAGATTAATTGGCAATACTACTGAATACATCAATATGTAATGATACTCACTGCTATCATGCTCTGTAAATAATTCTGCCAACAATAATTACTCATAGTGTTGAGAAGTCTTGTGTGAAGGCCACTGTGATATTACTGAAGGTGACCTTAATCATAATCATAAACTCTTATTTCAAGACCAGCATTACTACCAGTGATTAGTTATTTGTTGTCATAGCATGCCAGGTGGGTAAAGTCTTGCACATTGCTTGCACACAAAGGGTCTGTGCACAATATGGCATTGACAGTCCAGATTGCTCTTATAGGCAAGTTACTTGTAACACATATTATGAATAACTGGGACTAGAATAAGAAACATCAGATGTTACAAAAAAGATAATTGGATTTGTTGTCCCCATATTTTCAATTTCTGGGGCATTTTTGTCTCTTTCAGTGGCATTTTTGCCCTGACCCCCTGTTAATTTCTGACCCTGTTGAAGACCTACTTGCTAGAGATGAATGGCTGGATGGCATAGATCAGAATCAGAATCAGAATCAGAATGAGCTTTATTGCCAAGTATGCTTACACATACAAGGAATTTGGCTTGAGGAAATCCAGGTATGCTCTTTACACTTTGCATGGAGTTTTGATAATATGCCCTAAAACAAAAACTTACATAAAGCTACACTGTGGTCTTTTGAGGGGAACCTCGAACATGGCTCCTGCTCTGGGTCACTTGGCAGGTGGCCCCTCTCCTGTATCTCCATGTTGGCATTGGTGGTGGATCTGGGTATGTTCACATTCATCTTTGAGTGAACTATCCCTTTAAATCTCTTAAAAGTTAAATGATTGGATCTTGCCTCCTTTTAACCAAAATCAAAAGCTGGTAAATGTAAATTTAATTTTTAACCAAAATCTATCAGCTGACCACACGCTGGAAGATATTAATACAGCTTATTGTGTAGCTTAACTCGTATTTAATTTGCTAAAACATATTTTAAAATGTGGGTTAAGGTTAGGTAATGTGGCATGACTTTCTGTGAGGTTCATGTTCTATCTATTCATGACACCCTCACCAAAAATAAATAAATAAATGGCAATAAACACTGGAAATCGGTCTTTATGCTAAATTATGGGCATGCAGGCTAGCCCTTAATTAGTGGAAAATTCAGAAGGTTATTGTAACAGGACATTGTGACAGCCAGATGCTACCACACATAATGCCCAAGCGGGTAAAGGGACATGTAATCATCCATCTTAAGTAAGGAAAAATTGCCTTATTGCCTGGCCCACGGCTGAGGGTAAAACCAAGTCAAATTTGTTTAACTGAAAAATGCATCTCATCGACAATGTCACTATCAACTCTAAATGAAGTAGGGTAAATCACTTTTTAATTCAGTGCATACATAAACCACCAAGAAAGCTACTTTTGTACTAAAGTAGCATGGTTGTTTTGTTATGTCCCTTTAATATCAACTTTGGCTTTAATACCCGTTTCACATTGCATGCTCACGCAAGATGTGAGCAGAGCATCAGTGCAAATACATCGTAACTACAGCTGCAGACTCGCCAGGGTTTCACACTAGAAGTGTTTTTACAGTGTCACAGCAGTGGCTCTATACAGAAAAATAAAGTGATTTCTATGTAACTATGTTGAGTATTTTCCTTTATTAATGATCATAACTTATAAAATGGTTATCAGGAGTGAGAGATTGAAAAGTATTACAAACTTAGTCATGAAATCTTATTTACATAATGCTGATATAACCTAATGTAGTCTTGAATAATAAATTAGTGGCAGCAAACACAATATGCTCTGATCCTTACAAACATCATCATTCAGTGGAGAAACTAGTTTTGTACATGAGGGGGAAGGGGACGAGCCTTTGAATGTTTGTACAACGCAGGATGCGATCACTCCTTTGGATCGATCACTTGCTTTATAGTCATATAGTCACATGTATACAACCATTGAATTGCGATATATCTTTGTTCAAACATCAGCCAAATCTGTTGAATACTTTCTTCCTAAGAATAAGGACACACTTCCAAAGAAAAAATGTGAACTTATCATCACCAACAGCCGAAGCAACAACTATGTACATCCTATGTTTTTTCCTTTTTTAAAGGGTCACAACACCCCCCTGTTTCAGCACAGTTGAGCTCTCACCACATTTTTAAATGATGCACTCAAAGTGGGCATGATCAGCAGAGGAATAAGGGTAGAAGGGGGAGTGACCCCAACAACTGTCTGATCCAGTCACTAATAATGCAGTTAACAGCATCAAAGATTCTCACAATTGCTCATAACAGAATGCACAAATAAATTATACACTGTTTCGTAAGCTCACAATACATCATACTGGCAATTTAAATCTGTAATTTAATACGCAAATATTAAATAAATAATCAATACGACCTGTGACGTTGATTCTATGTTCATTTCAAACCCGGAAGACGAAAATCCCTAAATTAGCCTTTTCCTCTTGAAATGAAAAAGAATAAATGTTGACATTCTCTGCCCTTGTGTGCAAGACATATATACCTGGTAACATCTCAAAATATGTGTTGTAGTGTTTCACGACCCTTTCATTAATTCTTATTAAATGCATGTTGGGAGTACTTCGTATCTCCACAATTAATTTTGCGTCATTCACTGTCAATACAAGACTGAGGTAAGTTCTGAATTTACAGACCATACGTGGCAATGCGTGCATTGTTTACGTTTGGCAGCACACTTGGCTGTGCATATGGATATTGCTGTTAACCCTTTAGACCTGCTATCTCTATGGTAGTATATAATAGACAGCTTTATTTAGTTTGTTTAAGCCTATAACGTGTAGTAAACTGTAGTTTTAAATGACAAAACCATACTTCTGCCTTTCATTTTGTATATGTTCTTTAATTCATATAAAACACTCTAGACTACAAATATATGCTTATTCTGTGCAATTTGTACTTTTTGGTGTCAAATTACATTCATGCTGTCCATCAACAGTGTGCTGTCACTTTAACTGAGCTTGAGCAGCGCTGCAAAAATAGACTCTGAGCCGAAACCCCCTCTACACTACAGCTCACGCTACGCTCTGACGCGCTGCTGACGCTTACGATATGAATGCTCTAACCTGTTAACATGGATAACAAAAAAAAATACACTCTGCTCACACGCTGCTCACACTTGCAATATGAAACGGCTGTGAAAGTAACAGTTTTTAAAAAAAAGGATATTTACAACAGAGTAAAATGTGTGTTTTAAAACAAACAGTTCTGGCTCTAAAATCAGATTTGATGAGCCACAGTAAAAAAAAAAAAAAGTTTTAGTTGATATATGCATACCTTTCACTGCACATGAATTACATTATAATACACAATTTTGTAAAAAACAAAAACAAAAAACTACAGCTACTGATATTGTTGCATATACTGTATACTTAAAATTATTTATTTCTTGGTGGGAGAATGGTTTATTAAAAAAATGATTATTAAAACAAAACAAAACAAAAATCATTGCCATCAGAATACTTTTTAAAGGAATAGTTCACCCAAAAATAATAATTCTCTCATCATTTACTCAACTTTATGCTGTCTCAAAGTCATATGAATTTCTTCTGTAGAACACAGACATTTTGATAGATGTATGATGTATTTATGTCCATATAATGCAAGTCAATGGGGTCCAACACTTTTAAGATGCAAAAAGCACATTAAGGCAGCATATAAAAGTAATCCATACGACTCGAGTGGTTTAATCCATGTCTTCTGAAGCGATACGATGAAAAACAGACCAAAACCGATCTTTTTGATCCAGAGGACATGGATTAAATCATTTGAGTTTGAGGTGGCATAAAAGTGAGAGAGTTATCATTTTTGTGTGAACTATTCCTTTAAGCTTTAAAGTGAGACACGATACACTGTCACTTTATTGAACAGACAGACCAAGATAATTATTAAAACACTTTCTTTTGTCATCTGCATGAGAAAATGTGTCATACAGGTGTGGAACAACACGAGGGTGAGTAAATTATGATAAAATGTTCATTTTTGGGTGAACTAATAATTTAAAAATAAATGTATTCACTGCACATTGGTGTCTGTTATCATTTTGCCATTGCTGCCATTTGAAAGCAATAAACAACCTGAGGCCATGTGTTACAGTGATTTTACCAGAACGAAGGGGCTTTGCGTCATGCCTATCAATATGCATTAACCGTGGGACAGTCACTCTAATGCACAGCCTCTCTATGTTGTAGAGCCCTTGTTTGATGTTGTGGGAGTTACATGAAAACTGATGGGAAAGAGCTTCCTCCAGGGATCCAAACAGCTATGGAAAGGGTTTAGGACATAAACATGGAGGAATTTCAAGCCATTCCAGTGGACCTGGGAAAACACACTCACAAACGATACAGAGACAACTCAGACATAAACCAAATACACAGAACAAGAAACTTGTATGTGTGAGAGAGAAAGAGATAATGAGAGAGAACCAAAATGAGACGCACACAAACATCCACATAATAGGATTGGTTTTATGAGTGCTAAATACCTGCTATCGTGCCAAGCACACGTTTGGAGAGAATAAACGGCAGCTAGTGACACTATCCAAACCTGCAGCCTGTTAGCGCACCCTTTGGAGTCTACAGGTGTTAAAGGCCTTATGTGAATTACATTTACTTTCTTACTGGATTTTGTGTGTTGACAGACACTGCAGACAGATGGCCGTTTTGAAACACTTTGGCAGTGGACGATTCAAACCACCCCCCTAACATATGTACAGTACAGACAAAATGAAAATGAAAACAGAAACATTGAATGTGTGTTCTTCTATCACTCACACTCTGTATGTGTGTGTGTGTATGTACAGGTTTAAGTGGTTTACGAGGACATTTTTTTAGGTTGCAAACTGGTAATTACAAGAGTATTATGCTGTAAATGTGATTTGAGGACATTTCTAGTGTCCCCATAATTCAAATTGCTTAAAAATCAGAGTAATCTATGTTTTTTTGGAAAATGTAAAAATACAGAAAGTTTTTTATGAGGGTTAGGTTTAGGGGTAGGTTTAGGGCATAGAATCTATAGTTCGTACAGTATAAAAATCATTATGCCTATGGAGAGTCCTCATAAGGATAGCCGCACCAATGTGTGTGTGTGTGTGTGTGTGTGTGTGTGTTTGTACTGTAAACTCAAATCAACTAAATATATCAGAGGAGCTGCTTTGTTGATGAAAACAACAGTTTTTTTTTTTAGTTTTTTTTTTTTACTATCAGAGCATTTCTTACAAATCAATCAATTTACTGTTGAATTTAGGAAGTCTTTTTGTTCCTTTCTGAAACTATTCTGTGCTTTTACTATACACTGTGAAATGAAAAAAGCTAATTTATTTTTCCTCCCTAAAGTATCCACTTTACATAACAACATGTGACCAAAACATCATGAGACCCCTTACAACAATTTACCATGGTAAATAATTACTGCCAAAATACCATGGATACTAAAGGTATCGTTTCTACAGTAAAATTGGTAATGACGTTTGCCAACACTGTCAAAATGACAGAGTTTCTGAAAGCTTCTTACACACTTGAAAAAAAAATTAAAAGCTGTGTTGTTTTGGTGAAAATTATGGTTACCATGGTGATGTTTTGTAAGGGGAATTAGTCTTCAAGGATTGTTCCGAGTTAAATAAAACTTCAGCTCAATCGACAGCATAATGTTAATTGCTACAGACAATCATTTCAACTCATCTCTCAATTTATAAAAGATGGAAAAATCAAGGTTACAGTAAGGCACTTACAATGAAAGTGAATGTAACCAGTACATAAACATTAAAACTTGGACCCACTTTATATTAGGTGTCTTTAACTACTATGTACTTATGCATGTACTTATGTACGTGTGTTGTTGCACTGTACTTACATTTAAAGTATCTGCATTTAATTACATCTGTAGTTACACTGTTAACCTCGACACCTAATCCTAATCCTAACTCAACCCTTACCCTAAACCTAATCTAAACCCTAAGGAATTCAAAAGACACGAGGCATGAGTTAACTCACTCCACTAAATAATGACCAAGCTAAATGTGACATTTATTGCAATAGGTTTTTGTGGTGTTTGATATGAGTTTAATCTATAGAAGTTACAAAATTATTGATTCATGTTCATTTATTTTTTAATAAATGAAGAATAAGATGAAATATTCTTTGAATGGTTCTTTAAGTGTGCTTATTTTAGAAAATGACAGTATTCTGAATGAATATTAGCTGGCTATCTTGAATGATGTAAACACAGTAAAACAAAAATCAATGCAACAGAGTGGAGTACATTAAATGTGCATATATTATAGTGTCATTGGGAGCTGAGCCCCCATAAGATTGAAATCCTAGAATCGCCCACGGTCTGTGGTAATCAACATTATGATACAAATGCTTTCGATTGAGCTTAACTTAAAGTTTAAACGGCATATAACATAAACATTCATCACTGACAGCATTTCTAAAGATAAATCAACATTATATATAGCCAGGACCCGAGTTGAGGGGGGATGGGAGGGAATACCATCCCCCTTGTTTAAAGAAACAACAAAAACCATCCCCTTTGTAAAATCTACTTTTTAGTGCTTTATTGTTTTAGTTACCTTTTTGCATTGGCTGCGTGCTAGGAAGGACGCGTCCTTTGAAGGCTGCAGTATACCGAGTGTCCTCCTTTAAACAAGCCTCGTTTAAACGAGACGGCCTTCGTAGGACAAAAGGAAACGGAACGTAACATGGTTGCTATGACAGCACGCCACTCTAACAAGCGCGAGCGCTTTGAGAAGGGAACAAAGTTTTGACCTTTTAAAGGCTTCACTCTACGTATTATGTACTAATAAAGATGTTTTTATTTTACCTCAAGGCTATAAGGGAACTTTTTATGTTTGCCATGTGTACATAGTACTATTCAATGAATCAATAGTTTAAATCAGTGTTAGAAAACTCCATACACAATAGTTTCAAGTGGCATTGTTTATTGTAAACACACATATGATCATGCAAAGGTATGAAAAACCAACAAACAAAATGCAGTTGACCATAGATGAAGGTAGTGTTAAAGCCGTCTCTTCTCTGCTATTGGTCTCTGTTGTTATCCATCTCTTCCAACTCTTTCCACGTGAAGTTTTTCACAACAAAACAATACAATAAATACAACACAAAATCTTTCATGGAGCCATCCATTGTTGTTGCATCAAGTTCAGGTGTTGCTGCTCCAACAGCATCACATGCTTTCTCCAAAGCTTATTTAAATAAAGTTCCTGCTTCTGTGTCCCTGGTGAAAAAAAAAGGACGCTTGGAATTTAATCAGAACCGGTATAGTTCCACAGCTAATTGATTTTAGTTCAGTTACTAGTTCCACAGTTGTGTAGAAAAACACCTACATATTACTGTCAAAATAAGAGTTCCACTAGAAATATGCAAGAATGAACCTGATGTCCTCCATATTTTCTCTCCCACAACAAAACAGTTGAACGTGAATGACATAACTTGTAGGATTATTCCCAGAGCATGTAAAGGCAGCATCACTCCACGATCTCTCTGAGCAGATTACTACCACACTATAGCTGAGGAATAGAGTTAAACTAAAAGCTTCAGCATTACTGCTCATCACTGCGACAGATGCAGGTAATCACATATGCTCAGTCTCTCTCTCTCTCACACATACACACATGCCTTGTTACTCCAGTAACTTGTTAGAGACATCCCAAGCTGTCATTACTAGTTCTAAAGTGACACTTTTGAATTAGTTATGGAGGCTTGGGTGCCTTATTTGAATTAGCAACTGCAGATTCTGATCCGTGGCATAACAAAGTGCAGTTTTTGGTACAGTCCTTGGTTTTTCCTGATTGGGATTTGCATCTCTTGATATCTGGCAATCCTGAACATATCTAAATCTACTCGGCTCTTTGGAATATTCAATTCTTATCAATCGATCATATATAGGGAATTAAGCAATATCTCATGAGCAAGAGTGCTGTTATGGCCGTATATCAGCATGGCTGTGTTTGTCCTAATGCCACATTTAGATTTAGATATGCTTAGGGATGCCAGATATCAAGAGATACAATCCCCAAATCAGAGCCTTACACTTGCACAGTTTGGAAATATTCTGCCGAGTGTTACGCTTTTTTTTTGCACAATCTGGCAACCATGAGCATGCAAGCTCTCTTTTCACTGCAAAACCTGGCCAAGAGAACAGTTCAAGGAAATCTTTTTACTATCCTTAAAAAGAAAATGGAAGGCATTGCATTTCAAGACATGTCCAGTGACGTAGACACTGACACTTCATAACATTAGAAAATATCACTGTTCAAACATTTTCAGGTTTGCGTCCCCAAAAATGCTTTTGTGTAGTATTACTTGCTTACGCCACTATTTAAGCATCCTTCATAGAAACAGCCCAAGCATCCATTACTAGTTAGTTTAATTACTACATATCAAAAGCATTTTTATACTTAAAAATTGGTATACATGATGTAATAACTTCTCTTAATGTCCATGTTTGGCATAAAAACTCATTACAGCATCCTCCCCGTTCTAGATGCATGTTAATACATGCCATTAGTGCTTTCGTGCTTCAGATCGCATAATTTTGTGGAAAATGGACATGAATGACAGTTCTTTATAAATACATTTTAATAAACAAACGAGAAGCCATCAATATTTTTTTTTATTATAATTATAATTTTCTTTATTTATCACACATTATACATTTTGCACATATATGGTGAAATTCTTCTTTTTCACATATTCCAGCTAGGCTGGGGTCAGAGTGCAGGGTCAGCTATGATACAGCGCCCCTGGAGCAGATAGGGTCAAGGGCCTTGCTCAAGGGCCCAACAGTGGCATCTTGGCAGTGCTGGGGCTTGAACCCCCGACCTTCTGATCAGTAACCCAGAGCCTTAACCGCTGAGCTACCACTGCCCACTGAGCTACCACTGCCCCGCTGAGCTACCACTACCACATTTCTCTAAATGTGCACAATTTTGGACTAAACGTTCTAATGGTTGTTCACTGAAGCCTGCTAAAGACAAATCAATAGGGGTTTAAATACTGAATAGGTTATAGATATGTGCATCTTTATTATGGTTTCATTTTCATTTTGGTTTCTATTTATGTTTTGATATGTTGACATTAAGTAATTACTCTCATAACATTTCTATTGTAACAGTGGTGAAATATCAAAGCTGGAGGATTACACCTTTATCTAATGATGTATACTTTGCTACAGTTACTAGCAGAGAATTTTGATCCAACCACTTTTTTTTTTTTTTTTTTTTTTTTTTTTAAAATCGACCACTGTACATAGCTTCATTTACAGCATATAACACTGTATGATCATGTGATTTCTTACCATGAAAACTGTCCAACTGTACATTTCTGACTAATTGTGGGACTTATTTTCTAAATTTAACTCTGCAATGTCTTTTTAATTTGTCCAGTTTGCTTTTAAAAATATGCTGTTATAAACAACATTATTATTAAGACTGTAAAATCCTTGAAACATCCATAAAACAAGATACATTTAAGATATAAGCAAAATGACATAAGATATTAACTCTTTATTTCACTGAAATAAAGACTAAATTTAGATATATTTATGCTTAAAAACAAGAAAAAAAGAATATTTGCCAATGAGGTAAGAAAAATAAGCTTTTTTATTTTTCTTTGAATTAAGCTAATTTTACTTAGTCTATTGGCAAATTTATATATATATATATATATATATATATATATATATATATATATATATATAATTATTATTTATTTATTTTTTCTTGTCATTCTCAAGTAATGCATCTTGTGTTAGGGATGTTTATATATTTTTACTGCAACATGAAACAAAAACACTGATTAAGGAAATTCTTTTTTGCAGTGTTCAAACAAATATTTTTGACTTGTTTTTTTGTCTGTGAAGAATGAGGTATTTGGGCTGTGGCATGCTCTGATTGGTACTGTAAAATAATAACTGCATATCCATTTTTCTGTCTGGAGTTCAGTGGTTTGAGAATAAAATACAGATGGGTGAGCACTACCTCAGCAACAATAAGTTAATTCCAAGAACAGATTGTCTAAGTGTGATCTGCGGTCATGATCAGAATGTTACTCAGAATGACAATGTGCAGAGTAAAAAAAAAAAAAAAAAAAAAAAAAAGACGTACAACCATTCATGGCATTTTTATTAGGCAGAGCCAAGAGTCCACATGCACTACACCAATGTCATAATAATTACTTAGCGGAGGTGATCATAGGTTAATTCAAAAGCTTAAATTAATCTTAAATGGATGAATATCTATTGTGATTTAAAATGGCAGCCTTCATAAATAAATTGAAATATAACCCCTGTAGCTAAGACATGGGCTGAATCACAATTTAAATACTATTATGTTCATTTTTTACATTATTTTAAAGACCACGTGAAATCACTTGACAAGCACAGTTTTCTTTGCTGTGTTGACTTATTTCCTATAGAAACAGGAAGTTTGGGTAGGACTTTTTTTTTTTATATAGCAAGAATTTCATTATATCACAGCAATGTTCCTTGATTTGCTACTTGCACTGTTTTTCAAAGTTATTTTAAATGTGTATGTCTGCTAAAAGTGATTTTTGTCAACATTTAGGAATACACTAGCATATACATGGCCTTGTAACATTGCCACAAAACTATAGCCGTATCCAAATTGACACACTATACATTATGTATTCAGCTGTGTATGAATTTTCCAGCCTGATCCCATGTAAATTACGTGACTGTGGCAACATTTTTGCAAAATGATATTACATGGTTCACTGCATGTACTGCTGCAGTTTCAAGCTGAAATGTCCACTGTATGGTACTAAAAGAGAGTTAAATATTTTCCCAAACAGATGAGGTTAATAATTAAGAAAAACCAAACTCCCAAACCTAAAACTAACCAATAGGGTCATAAAAAGCAAATGTATCACCAAATGTATCATGCACTATAGTTTAAGTGTTTTAATTTTTAGAATAGGGTGAAAAAAATAAGTGTTTATAAACTCGGTCATTTTACCTGTGAATAAAAGTCGTTGTTGTTGCCTCTGGTTTTCTTATCACCAGGAAACTGCCACAATACATTGAATGAGACGAGGTAAAATGATTTTGGAAAAACAAATATAGTTACATGATTGTATGGGACTAGGTTGGAATTTTTAAAGTGTAGTATCATCTCAAAATATATATATATATATATATATATTTTTTTTTTTTTTTTTTTTTTTTTGTTGTTGTTGTTGTTGTTTTTACTACTGTTTCTCAGCTGACTGAAGTGACATTTCAAATGCATGTGATGCATTGCTGTTAAATTTAGCATGTTAGCCAAAGCCAGTCCAACACTTATTTCTCAAATAATGTACATATTCACACAGCATGGGGTGATGGTAAAGCATTCAACTCACATTTGTTTTCACAGAGGTTTTGCACGTTGTCACATTCACCACTAATTAATCATAACAGAACCATCACAAGCCAATCCTATTCTATAGTGCAAGGATTTGGGGGGCAATATTAGTGCAAAAAGGGTTTCATTTAATGAGGATTTTACATGCACATCAATCCCCTGATTACTCCCAAAAATCAGCTTTTATTTATTTATTTATTTATTTATTCCTTTTTCTCTCAATTTGGAATGCCCAATTCCCAATGTGCTTTTAAATCCTCGTGGTCGCGTAGTGATTCGCCTCAATCCGGGTGGCGGAGCACGAATCTCAGTTGCCTCCGCGTCTGAGACCGTCAACCCGCGCATCTTATTACATGGCTTGTGGAGCGCATTGCCATGGAGACATAGCGCGTGTGGAGGCTTCACGCCATCCACCACGGCATCCATGCTCAACTCACCACGTGTCCCACCAAGAACGAACCACATTATAGTGACCACGAGGAGGTTACCCCATGTGACTCTACCCTTCCTAGCAACCGGGCCAATTTGGTTGCTTAGGAGACCTGGCTGGAGTCACTCAGCATGCCCTGGGATTCGAACTGGTAAGAACGCGTTTAAGGTGTGAGGCCTCGATATACTTCCGGAGAAGGTCTGATTCATTCTTCGTTCAGAGGTAAAAAGAAGTTCTAAAATGCCGAGCAACAGTATACTGTTTGCGAAAATTTAGACACCCGCCACACCGCTGTGGGAGGCGTTTAGTAGAGCATTTAAATATGAGGACGCTCAGTAAAACCTTAACAAATGTGATGTTAAAATGTGTTATCCATGACTTTATGCCTCATTCTATGAGTAGAATTCACATGAGGTCTGTAAAAGAAGCTGTTTTAACCACTCGATGATTATTTAAATATATATGCAGTTGAAAAATTGTATTTGTCATGTTTACATTTTGAATTCATGGCGCTAATGCAGTATACATGACCATAATATGCGCCGGTTACACTGTTAACGTAATTTATGATGACACTGGAACTGCTGCAATGATCAGTGTATAAAAGTATTAATGTGCAGAATAAAGACTAAAGAATAAAGAAAGAATAATGTAGGCTTACTTTGGAAAATTTCTCTACATGAACGATCATACAGATGTAGGTAAACCTGCACCAGCTCGCTGATAACTCTACACGCCGGTGTGTTCTTGTTGACTGATTTTGACTGACTGATCAACTTAAACAGAATCAGCTGTCGGCGTCAGTGTAGGTGGAGCTTCAGGTCACAACTACAGATGACGTGGACCAATGGCAGTAAGAAGGTGTTAAGCAGTCGGTTAAAAGTTTTCCTAACGGTTCACCCAGGCGAGGTGTTATGAACCACCGACACGAATGCAAAAACATTGTCTTTTTGGCCAAATTTTGTTCTAACTTACCTCTTCTTCGATTTCGTATGAAGTACACTATATTGCCAAAAGTATTCGCTCACCTGCCTTTAGACGCATATGAACTTAAGTGACATCCAATTCTTAATCCATAGGGTTTAATATGACGTCGGCCCACCCTTTGCAGCTATAACAGCTTCAACTATTCTGGGAAGGCTTTCCACAAGGTTTAGGAGTGTGTTTATGGGAATTTTTGACCATTCTTCCAGAAGTGCATTTGTGAGGTCAGACACTGATGTTGGACGAGAAGGCCTGGCTCGCAGTCTTCGCTCTAACTTATCCCAAAGGTGCTCTATCGGGTTGAGGTCAGGACTCTGTGCAGGCCAGTCAAGTTCTTCCACACCAAACTCTCTCATCCATGTCTTTATGGACCTTGCTTTGTGCACTGGTGCGCAGTCATGGTGGAACAGGAAGGGGCCATCCCCAAACTGTTCCCACAAAGTTGGGAGCATGGAATTGTCCAAAATCTCTTGGAATGCTGAAGCATTCAGAGTTCCTTTCACTGGAACTAAGGGGCCAAGCCCAGCACCTGAAAAACAACCCCACACCATAATCCCCCCTCCACCAAACTTCACAGTCAGCACAATGCAGTCAGACAAGTACCATTCTCCTGGCAACCGCCAAACCCAGACTCGTCCATCAGATAGCCAGATGGAGAAGCGTGATTCGTCACTCCAGAGAACGCGTCTCCACTGCTCTAGAGTCCAGTGGCGGCGTGCTTTACACCACTGCATCCGACGCTTTGCATTGCACTTGGTGATGTATGGCTTGGATGCAGCTGCTCGGCCATGGAAACCCATTCCATGAAGCTCTCTACACACTGTTCTTGAGCTAATCTGAAGGCCACATGAACTTCGGAGGTCTGTAGCGATTGACTCTGCAGAAAGTTGGCGACCTCTGCGCACTATGTGCCTCAGCATCCGCTGACCCCGCTCTGTCATTTTACGTGGCCTACCACTTCGTGGCTGAGTTGCTGTCATTCCCAATCGCTTCCACTTTGTTATAATACCACTGACAGTTGACTGTGGAATATTTAGTAGCGAGGAAATTTCACGACTGGACTTGTTGCACAGGTGGCATCCTATCACAGTACCACGCTGGAATTCACTGAGCTCCTGAGAGCGGCCCATTCTTTCACAAATGTTTGTAGAAGCAGTCTGCATGCCTAGGTGCTTCATTTTATACACCTGTGGCCATGGAAGTGATTGGAACACCTGAATTCAACTATTTGGATGGGTGAGCGAATACTTTTGGCAATATAGTGTATATTTGGGCTTTTAACATGCAATGCGAAATCGGCATAATGGGCAAAAATCTACCCGTGTTGATCAGTTTATTCATGTTGTTTATGACCTTATACCGATAAAAGAAAGCCGTTTAATGCATTTACAGTTGAAGTCAGAAGTTTACATACACATAGGTTGAAGTTATTAAAACTCATTTTTTAACCACTCCACAGATTTCATATTAGCAAACTATAGTTTGGGCAAGTCATTTAGGACATCTACTTTGTGCATGACATGAGTAATTTTTCCAACAATTGTTTACAGACAGATTGTTTCACTTTTAATTGACTATATCACAATTCCAGTGGTCAGAAGTTTACATTCACTAAGTTAACTGTGACTTTAAGTAGCTTGAAAAATTCCAGAAAATCATGTCAAGCCTTTAGACAATTAGCCTATTAGCTTCTGATAGGCTAATTGGAGTCAATTGGAGGTGTACCTGTGGATGTATTTTAAGGCCTACCTTCAAACTCAGTGCCTCTTGGCTTGACATCATGGGAAAATCAAAAGAAATCATCCAAGACCTCAGAAAAAAATTATTTGTGGACCTCCACAAGTCTGGTTCATCCTCGGGAGTAATTTCCAAATGGCTGAAGGTACCACGTTCATCTGTACAAACAATAGTACGCAGTATAAACACCATAGGACCACGCAGCCATCATACCGCTCAGGAAGGAGATGCATTCTGTCTCCTAGAGATGAACGTAGTTTGGTGCGAAAAGTGTAAATCAATCTCAGAACAACAGCAAAGGACCTTGTGAAGATGCTGGAGGAAACAGGTAGACAGGTATCTATATCCACAGTAAAACGAGTCCTGTATCGACATAACTTTAAAGGCTGCTCAGCAAGGAATAAGACAATGCTCCAAAACCACACTAAAAAAAGCCAGACTACAGTTTGCAAGTGCACATGGGGACAAAGATCTTACTTTTTGGAGAAATTTACTCTGGTCTGATGAAACAAAAATTGAACTTTTTGGCCATAATGACCATCTTATGTTTGGAGGAAAAAGGGTGAGGCTTGCAAGCCAAAGAACACCATCCCAACCGTGAAGGATGGGGGTGGCAGCATCATGTTGTGGGGGTGCTTTGCTGCAGGAGGGACTGGTGCACTTCACAAAATAGATGGCATCATGAGGAAGGAATATATTATGTGGATATATTGAAGCAACATCTCAAGACATCAGCCATGAAGTTAAAGCTCGGTCGCAAATGGGTCTTCCAAATGGACAATGACCCCAAGCATCCTTCCAAAGTTATGGCATAATGGCTTAAGGATAACAAATTCAAGGTATTGGAGTGGCTATCACAAAGCCCTGACCTCAATCTGATAGAACATTTTTGGGCAGAACTGAAAAAGCACGTGCGAGCAAGGAGGCCTACAAACCTTACTCGGTTACACCAGTTCTGTCTGGAGGAATGGGCCAAAATTCCAGCAACTTATTGTGAGAAGCTTGTGGAAGGCTACCCAAAATGTTTGACCCAAGTTAAACAATTTAAAGGCAATGCTACCAAATACTAACAAAGTGTATGTAAACTTCTTACCCACTGGGAATGTGATGAAAGAAATAAAAGCTGAAATAAATCATTCTCTCTACTATTATCCTGACATTTTACATTCTTAAAATAGTGACCCTAACTGACATAATACATGGAATGTTTTCTAAAATTAAATGTCAGGACTTGTGAAAACTGAGTTTAAATGTATTTGGCTAAGTTGTAAGTAAACTTCTGACTTCAACTGTACGAGCATACACGTTGTCGGCTTATTAAGCATAATTGGTGTAAGAACGTGAATGTAAACGCATGCGCTCAATGAGGCATTATTTGAAAATACACCATCCAAGCACCTCTCTGACATGCAATTTTAAACATAATACAATTTCAGATGCACTAATCCTACCCTCAGGGAACATCCTTGATTTTCTTTTTTCTTTTTACATCTGGGAACGGCGAGCTTGCTAAATGTAACATGTAAATCAATGTGTTTATTTGATCTCTCTGAAAATCTCTTTGAATGTTGCTCTTGTTCAATTAAACATTTTGAAAAGACAGTATTGTTTATTTTTACTTTGTCTATCCTTTCATCCTAGACACCTGACCATTTTTCTCTCTTAAAAGCCTGAATCTTTCAAGTGGGAGGCAAGCTAGTGCATTAGCCTTGAACTGGAATTCAGTGCCAAAGGAAAGATGTCTCTAATCTTTTTAAACAGTCTGCTTGACTGCACTGTATATACTTCAAAGCATATGACTGCATAAGGAGAAAGTAAAAAAAAGGCCACGTCCACACTAATTCATTTTCAGTTTCCTAAAATGACGTTTTTTGCAGAATGCAGTACTAGAGAGCATTTTCGAAAGACACTGTTTTTGGTGGAGGAAAACGCCATTCCATTGTGGATGAAAGGCGTCAACGTAGCAAAATCAATGCATTGACGTGGCCAAAGATATAGACACATTCTCAAACCATGGAAGCAAAACGGTCTGTTTTGCTTACTATATACAAAAATAGTTGGCAGAGTACAGTGTTTACAAGGCAGTATTCAGTAAATAGTAAGCTAGTATTCCATTTCGAGCATAGTGCCTGAAATTTCTTTTCCAGGCTGTTAACATCCCTGCTCTGCATATGTAGTACACAACAACAAGAGAGTATCAGACACATGATGAATCCACTCAAACTACACAGCACTGGCAGTAACAACCTTACTGCTGAGCAGTGACCCATGGACGCTGATACAAATATGAAAATGTGCAATTTTTCTAGGAAAATGAAACTGCCCTTGGTTTTCATTTATTTCAACTGACATCACCTAGCTTTGAAGCACCAATCAGTCGATTTTTCTGAACAGATTACAGAGAATTATCGGAAATGCTGGCAATTAATGTGCCGGTTGTTTCCAGGCAACCATCTCTTAAGGCTTGCACACATCAGACAGTGTTAATCGGGAAAGGCCAAAGGTGGGTGAATTTATTAACACAATCAGTGTCTCATGCTAATACATGCCATGAGGCCAAAGTTTGATGGGTTCAACAACGCATCAGACTGCAATAGCAATGACATGCTTCATCAAAAATCATTTCCATAAACAGAACTGAAAGCATGTTTATTGCCCCTGTCATTTTGTATATCTGTGCAAAGATGCCCTCTGGTGCACACTTGTTTTTATTGCTCACTCGCAGCATTGACAAATGTTTATTTGAGAATGTTGTAGGCTTGCAGAGAACAAAGTGAACAACTCGTGTTGAATTGCAGGCAATATAGCTTTGCTTTGTCTGTATTGGAGATTGCACCTTATTGCTTTTAGTATCATCCTTAAAGGAATAAATTGGCCAAAAATGAAAACTGTTATCATTTACTTCTTTTTCCCCTCATGTGATTCCAAACCTGCATGGCTTTCTTGCTTCTATAAGAGAGGTGTTTTAAAGAATGTTCACACTGTTCTTTTTTAAACAATGAAAACCAAACTCCACAATAGCTCTCAAATCATAGGTCTATTCATGCTTGCACACATTCAAACTTGGCATGTGAAAAAGCATTGAATCAATTCATTGAATTTAATTTTACGTCAATGATGCCAAAAGCCTTTGGCTGTCATGTCTTGTAACCAATTATGATGTGCCAAGTTTCACAGTGATTGTTAAGATTTTTACATATAGGCATAATATGATAGCACTTAACTCACCATTTAATTTTGCACTATATCCACTGTACCTTTGAGCAAGTCACTTCACTCCAGCTTGCTTTCACGATGACTGTTTTGCATTACATTGCTTTGGTCAATAAAGTATTTAGTGGGAGTCGCGTGGCACCATGCGAGTTTCAGACATGTGAACGGCAAGCTCTGCGCACTTTGCTAGTTTTAATACCTTTTTGTGTCATAAACCGTTGAGACTTGATACACTCTGATTCTTAACTGTTCTAGGAAGACAAAATGTCAAAGAATTCAAAATCCTCGGGCTCTAGAGACATTAAAAGACACTTACGTGCTCATGCTGAAGCCCCCGAGCAGCAGGCCGCAAGCCCGGGAGTTGATTTGGCCAGTGAGGTGAAAGAAATTCGGCGACAATTGATGAACATTTCGGCAATGCTGTTGAAGGTCATTGCTGACTTGGAGGAGCTTGCTGTAATACGTCGATCGATCACTGCCATGGAGATTAAATTCACTGAGATGGTTACAAGAGTAACGGATGTTGAGAAACAGGGAATTAGCTGCTAATCCGCTAGTGTTCAAGGCGGACTTGGAGTGCATTTGGGAAAAGTTGGAAGATATGGAGAATCGTAACCGACGGAATAACGTCCGAATTGTTGGAATTCCTGAGTGAGCAGAGGGTCAGAATATGGTGGAATTTATGGACGGGCTCTTTCCGAGTCTGCTCGACATAACAGGCCATAAGCTGGAAATCGAGCGAGCTCATAGAGATCCGCTGAGGGAGACAGGCCCCGATCAATTCTGGCCAAATTTCTGAGATCATCCAATAAAGATCTTTTGTTACGTGAGGCAAGGAGTAAAGGAAGGCTTTCTTGGAAGAACCACAAAATTTTCTTGTTCTCAGAGTTTGAGAATTCGACAAGAGAGAAACATGATCGATTCAAGCAATGCAAGAAACTCTTACATCAACGGAAGGTCGCTTTTGCACCGATGACCCCAACAAGCATTGTCCTTCATAAAGTCAATGGAGTGAGTAAGTCATTGTGTGATACTCACGTAGCAGCTGAGTGGGCCTGACTCACTGATCATTCACTTGACCATCCGAGGAAACCTTTTTTTTTTTTCTTTTGGTGCTGGTTCCGCCTAGTAGCTGGAGTTTGTTTTGTGTAGTAACACTCCTTCGGGACAGTGTTGTGGATGAATCTGCACGTTCTTTGTGCTTATACCTCTTATTGGTTGGAGTTTGTTTTGTGGAGTATTTCTTGCAGGACATTGGGGTGATTAGGTCATTTGTTGCACTCATGAAGCAGTAAATGTGCCGGCTCACTGAACATTCGTTTAACTGCCTGGGGAAACTGAACAGCTTTTTTTTTGTGCTGGTTCCGCTAGCAGCTGAAGCTTGTTTTGTGGAGGAACACACCTTTGGGACAGTTATGTATATGAATCTACACGTTCTTTGTGTTTATCCCACCTATTTGCTGGAGTTTGTTTTATAGATTTTCTTCTGTTATGTAATTCTGTCTCACACAATTTGTATAGAAACACTGGACTTGAGCAATCCGACGGCAAAGTTGTCACAGAGGCTCTCGTAGGCATACATGGACTGTTTGAGTTTTGAGGGATGGATGCCGGTTGGCGATGTCGTGTGTGGGGTTAATGCTCACGTTTTTCTTTTTTCTGTTGTTTGGTTCTGGGGGAAGTTCAGGGTTTGATTTTTGCACTAATGTTTGAATGTGGTCTTTATTATTTTGTTTTTGAAACAATCTATTTTTTCTGTCAAAAATGTAAAATGTTAGTATGAGTGGATTGTCTCTCTCCACGTGGAATGTGAAAGGGTTGGGGCACCCCATAAAAAGGAAGGAAGGTTCTTTTTTTTCTTTAACGTAAGAAATATGATAGTGTTTCTTCAAGAAATGCATCTTTCCCCACAGGAAGCTGAAAAATTTGGGAAGATATGGGGTGGGCATGTTTTCTTTAGTGCTGGCTCAAGTAAAAGCAGGGGAGTCATTACATTAATAAGTAAACATCTACAATTCAAATGTCTCAAACAGAGTAAAGATAAATTAGGAAGAGTAATTACTGTTTTATCAGAACTTCAGGGGCAAAGATTGATTTTGACTAATATTTACGCACCTAATGCTGATGATCAGGGCTTTTTTATAGATCTTGAAGGGATGTTGCAAGCCGCTGGCACCCCTCATGATATAACATTGGGAGGAGACTTTAATCTATTGATAGACTCAATCCTTGATCATAGTGAAGGTAAAGTGTGTAAAGCCCCCTAGAGCAACATTGACACTTCACAGGATGTGTAAACATTTTGGTTTTTACAGATATTTGGAGATTTTTGAACCCATCTGTTAGGGACTATACATTCTTTTCATTAGTCTATAAGGTTTATTCTAGAATAATTTATTTTTCTAAGTCCCTCATTTCATCTGTTGTTGACTGCTCAGTTGGAAACATCTTAGTCTCAGATCACACCCTGGTGAATTTAGAGATGTTGCCACATACGGAGAAAAATAAATCATATAGATGGCACTTTAATTGCAAAATCCTGAATTCCAACAAATGTTAAAGGCTGAAATCAATGTTTATATGGAGACCAACTGGTCCCCATTATCCTCTGTGGGCGTGGCTTGGGAGGCACTTATGGCAGTTCTTAGGGGTTGGATCATACAGTATGCCTCATTTATCAAAAAATCAAAGCATGAGAACTCGTGGAGTTGGAAGGGAAAATTAAAAGTGCCGAGGCAGAGCTGAAGCGCCAAATGTCATCTGATAGCCTCAGAGAATTGACCCGATTGAAAGACAGATATAATACTATTTTGTCACGGAAGGTGGAATTTTGGCTATTCAGTGCAATACTTTGAGTCAGGGGACAAAACAGGGAAGCTTTTGGCTAGATATATAAAGCAGAGAGAGTCTTTTTCTACCATTCCCTCAGTGAAATCTGCTGCTTTTACCTCAGCCACTGATATTAACAATGCTTTTAAAGAATTCTATCTTGATCTCTATAGTTCCACATCTCCGTCTACTGATGAGGATATTAGAAACTTTGTGGAACCATTAGAACTCCCTAAACTGACGAATGAGCAAAAAAATTATCTTGATTCTGAGATAACCTTGGAGGAGCTTGACAAGGTAATTAAGGCCTTGCTTTGGAAATGTATGGGTTTGGAAATACGTTTATTGGATGGATTAAGTTACTTTATAGACACCCGGTAACTGTGGGACAAACAAATGGATTAATTTCAGATTACATTACTCTGGATAGGGGCACTCGGCAGGGTTGCCCTCTTTCCCCATTATTGTTCCGTCTTGCCCTGGAACCATTAGCAGCCGCGATAAGGAGGAGGATTTTCCAAGGGTGATGGCGGGAGGTGTGGCGCATAAGCTTCTGCTTTACGCAGATTATATTTTATTATTTATCTCCGACCCTGCTAGATCTATGCCTTGCCTGCACAGAATTATTAATTGCTTTTCTAAGTTCTTGGGATACAGAGTTAATTGGTCTAAATCTGAAGCTTTGGCTCTGACAGCGTACTGCCCGATAACAGCTTTTCAGCCAGGCGTCATTCAGTGGCCCAAACAGGGCATTAAGTATTTGGGTATTTTATTCTCAGCAAATTTGTGTGATTTAGTTATAGTTAATTTTGACTCTTTAATAAAAAGGTTTGAGCGACGTGGGCAGGTGGGCTTCATTACATTTATCGATGATTGGGTTGGAAGGTTAATGTTATTAAAATGAATTGTATTCCAAAATTCAACTACCTGCTACAGTCTCTCCCTATGGATGTCCCCCTCTCTTATTTCAAGCAATTTGATAGCATAGCGAAGTCCTTTATTTGGAATGTAAACATCCCAGATTACATTTCAGTAAGCTGCATAGGCCGATTGACACAGGTGGGCTAGGCCTACCCAGGATTTTGTTTTATTATTATGCGTTCAGTCTCAGACATTTGGCTCATTGGTCACTTCCACCTGAGAGAGCCCCTCCCTGGTTTTGTATTGAACAGGAAGTTCTTGCCACTATTTCGCCAATCAAAGCCTATCATACTAACCAGAGAAGTGAAATTACACCACGTTATCTCGCATTTGCACTCAGTATGGACAAAAGTGTTCAGAGTGTTTAATTCGGACATTTAGCATATGGCTGAACCCAAAATGATGTATAAGTCCACTTTCTGCTGGTCAAAGTGGATTGTGAGGGGGGTTACTACCTATATGAGAGCGAAGTGTTGAGATCCTTTGAAAATTTGGTTCAACATTTTGGGATTCCCAGATCTCAGTTCTTTAGGTATTTACAGCTGCACCATCTGCTCTGTACTGTTTTTGAGAGTAGCATATACCCCCCTAGAGCGGCAGACACTCTGGGAGGGGTGATTACTGCTTTTGGAAAAGGTCATGAAGCATCAGTGTATTACTCCCTGCTAATTCAGAGTCTGGGAGATGGAGCTTTAACTTCTATCAACAGACTATGGGAGAAAGGTTAAAACTTAGTATTGGAGGAGGGACAGTGGACTAGGATTCTAAAAAAAAAAACATCAAGTCGGCATCTAGAGACGCAAGTGTGCACCTTATGCAATTCAAGATTTTACATTGATTCTATTGGACCCCCTCTAGATTATATAGGCTTGGTCTTAAAGACACACCCACTGCTGGCAATGCCAATCAGAGGATGGAGACATAACCGATGTCTTTTGGTGGTGTGTCAAGATCCAGGAGTTTTGGTTGAAGGTTCAGAGTTTTGTGTGTGAAGTATTGGGCACTCGGGTTTCATTTTGCCCCAGACTCTGTCTTTTGAGTGATGGGGCGGTCATCGATGTAGAGAATAGACACATAAAGAGTTGGGTCCTAACCAGTGTCATGACTGCCAGACAGATAGTTTTAAGGGGATGGAGGTCAGCTGGAGTGCCCTCATTTCAGGAGTGGTGCTCAGAGATGGGGAGGGTGGCGGCCTTTGAAGAAGGGTCATTTAGAAGACTGGGGAAATTGGACTTGTTTGTGGGGAAATGGAGCGGATATCTGGTGTTTCTGGAGGGCTCTCGGGGAGGGGCAGTGCAGAGAGAGAGGTGTTGTTGTCAATGTGTGATTATTATGTGTGTGTGTGTGTGTGTGTGTGTGTGTGTGTGTCTATAATCATATATGACCACTGGGATGTTGTTGGGGGCCAGGGTGGGGTTGGGGATTGGGAGGGGTAATAGTGGGGGTTAATTGTTGATTCTGTGTATATATGTTTTGTTTTTCTGTGTTTAATATGTGAATCAATAAAAAATTGTTAATCAGAAAAAAAGTATATAGTTCTGTGCAAATTAAATTCAACAAAACACAGTGTAAAGACAGCTATAGATGGTTAAATATATGTAACAAATAATAAATCAATCATACACTCACTAACCACTTTATTAGGAACACCGGTACACTTATTAATGTGAATATCTAATCAGCCAATCATGTGGAAGCAGTGCAATGCATAAAATCATTCAGATATGGATCAGGACCTTCAGTTAATGTTCACAACAACCATCAGAATGGGGGAAACATTTTGATCTCAGCGATTTCGACCGTGGTATGATTGTTGGTGCCAGACGGGCTGGTTTGAGTATTTCTGTAACTGCTGATCTCCTGGGGTTTTCACACACAACAGACTCTAGAATTTACTCCGAATGGTGCCAAAAACAAAAAACATCCAGTGAGTGGCAGTTTTGTGGACAGAAATGTCTCGTTGCTGAGAGAGGTCAACAGAGAATGGCCAGACTGGTTCGAGCTGTCAGAAAGGCTAAGGTAACTCCGATAACCACTCTGTACAATTGTGGTGAAAAGAATAGCATCTCAGAATACACAACACGTCAAACCTTGGGGCGAATGGGTTACAACAGCAGAAGACCACACTGGGTTCCACTTCTGTCAGCCAAGAACAGAAAGCAGAGGCTGCAGTGGGCACAGGCTCACCAAAACTGGACAGTTAAAGATGGGGAAAAACATAGCCAGGTCTGATGAACCTAAATTTCTGCTGAGGTACACAGATGGTTTTTTTGTTTGTGGCACCATTCGGAGTAAACTCTAGTGACTGTTGTGCATGAAAATCCCAAGATATCAGCAGTTAAAGAAATACTCAAACCAGCCCCTCTGGCACCAGCAATTATGCCACGGTCGAAATAACTGAGATCACGTTTTCCCATTTCTGGTGGTTGACGTGAACATTACCTGAAGGTCCTAAACCGTATCTAAATGAATTAATGTATTACACTGCTGCCACAAGATTGGCTGATAAGATAATTGCATGAATAAGTAGGTGTACAGGTGGACCTAGAGTGGTCAGTAAGTGTAATTCATTATGCAAATAAATGCAAGAAAGGATAATCTTAATCAACAATTACATCACGGTTGTTAGATTTTAAATGGTGAACATTCTAGCAAATGTAAGTAAAATTGTCACACTTTTACCGTAAAAAGCACACACTTGATCAATGCATTGACAACTCGCAGCCTGGTTGAACATACATAATGGTCATTTTTGCTTAACTGTGGTGCTAACAAACCTCAGTACTCAAGGGGATAATTACCTTCAAACATCTGTGCTATGTATATACTGACTTTAACTTACTTTTTTCAGCAATATTCTCTTCAAACTGTTGCTCCACCATGACAATAAGAGAAAACTCACTGTATAAGCTGACAGTTCATACTAATGTCCACTCTAGCACCCCTTGTGGTAATGCATGTTGAGAATGCAAGCATACTTGCGCAATGTTATGAATCGTGTTCTAGCACATTCTGGAACTCAACGCACCAATTTGAGCTTGCATGGCTAGATGCATCTGCATTCACGTACTTGCATAGAGTACATTTCGGCCTCAAGACTGAAATTACCTACACAAGTGCTTACATTAAGCAGTTTGAGCTGAATTAATTAGAGAGAATTGTAAAGAAAAAGAGGAATTTCAATACAGTGCTGCCTTGCAAGCACTAGAATAATAATAAATGCTCTTTTTACTCTGGTGCAGTAAGGCATGTTAAAATATACTTGTAGCACTCACACCAGCAAAGACTGTAAGATTCTGTTTTGTCACTTTATTCTGTACATTTATTCTAACAAGCCCTCTTTATTCATCACTCTTTGTCTCAGGTTGCAATTCCCTTGGGCCAGAACATTGAGGCAGAAAGTTCCAACAATTAACACACACACACACACACACACACACACACACACACACACACACACACACACAAAAGGTAATAATGGGCTACACGTTTTTATGGTAGGTTTAACGCAGAGATGGGGGTTGGAGGGGATTATGGGAGCAATGAAGGAGAAGAGACTTTGCAGGCAAGTCTCGATTCATTTAACAAGCTTACATAGGGGAAATAAACTTTAAAGCACACACTTTTAAATATAAAAATAAACATTTCACTAAGAGTGCACATACATGATTGCTGTGGGGTTGATTCACAGATGTCAGATTAAAAAGTAAACACATTCCACTGTCTTTGAGGTTAAAAGCCAGATGGCAAAACCACCACAAAAGAGCTACAGTGTTTTGAAGCAGCCGATTCACTTCAGAGGGCATCCTTTACATGAAAAACATCCCATATGAGCATGGCTTTCAGTGCAAATGTTTGCCAAGTAGAGAAGCATGACCACAACAAACTACCTCCAATTCACAATTAACATTTACGAGCAGCATTTCTCTCAAAATGAATAATTTTCCCCAAATCAAACTGTTGATTTCAAGTGCTGAGCTTATGGACTGATATACAGTACACTTAAACAGGTTAATATTTCACAAAACAATACTCAAAAAGATAGCGAAACTTTCAGCCGCAACATGCGTAGAGGAAACAGCTCAATAAAAGCAATAAATACAGTAAATGCAACAAAACTGATGCCCTCCTTCAAACCAAAGAGAAAGTCCAAGAGAGATGAAGGGAGAGCAAGACATCAACAAAACACAAAAGTGATACAGTTTTGATATTTACATCTTACACAGGGCTTAAAAACAAGTATTTTTACATACAGATGGGTGAAGTAAACCTGGTCAAGCCACATCCACTGAATACATAAAAAGATTAAACTCTAAGGAAAAGATTGCAGTAGAGTGGGAATTTTAGAACAGAAAGAGAGCAGAACAGGGTTTATTGATAAGCTAAGAGATTTGTTTAAAAAAAAAAAACAAAAAAAAAAAAAATCTTTTGGACAGTTTATCAATACTGTTGACTGAAACCTGACTTATTAAATCGCCTGACATTATGAGTTTAACGGCTGTTCAACCACTGTACTTCAAAGGAATATACCTTTAAATTTAGGAGAAATTTAATTTCCCTTAAATAATTATTCCATGTTCAATGCCAGTTAAGCTCAATCAACAGTATTTGTGGCATAATGCTGATAACCTCAAAAATTATTTTGACTTTTTGAATTATTTTTTTGTTTCATTTTCATAATAAATAGGCAAAAAACAAGTGAGCCACTTACAATGGAAGTGAATGAGGCCAATTTTTGGTTATGGTTTAATAAAGCAGGATGGTGAAGCTTATTATTTTATAAAAGTACTTATATTATTTCTTCTGTTAAAACTTGTGTATTATTTGAGCTGTAAAGCGGTTTAAATCGTCATGTTTGCAACGGACTACTAAATTACCTGGATTACACGGTTACGTCATCATGGCAACAAAGTTGTAAAACTGGAAATAACAACACAGAAAAGGTTAGTAAGCAATTTTATCACACTAAAACCATGTTTAACATGTTACTGTTTACATCTTCTGGCTATACTTTGGAAACGGTGAGTATTATAACGTTCACGAATTGGCCCCATTCACTTCCATTGCAAGTGCCTCGCTGTAACTTTTTGTTTTGTTTTTTAAAGAAAAGGAGGGACGAGTGAAAATGAATTTTTGTGGTAATCAACAATATGCCACAAATTCTGTCGATTGAGCTTAACTTGCATTAAACCCGGAATATTCCTTTAAATTATCTTGAGTGAAATGCTAATGCAGAAAGAAAGGGTTCAGTCATTGGACCTAGACCTGATGTTGACTAAAAATTACTTTGAATGGATGAAGATTTTGTAATCTCACAAGCATAGATTAAGCCTAGTCATGGAACATAATTTACAGTTAATGATTAAACATCCAGGCAGATAAAGTCACTTAAGATTTTCTTTCCCTCACTCATACATTGCACTTATGAGCAGATATTGCTCGATGACAGTACAACAACACTAAAACTCTAATGTCTGAAGTCTTGGATACATCTTGCACTCATTCATTCCCTTCTTTATGGTCAATTGGAAGTTTAAACCCTTTCTCAACTAGTTCTTCACCACTGTGCATTTATTGCACCGGGAAAACAATAACACCAACACGACCTCATCCAAGAAGTTAACCAACGTCAATTTGCGAACAAATGACATCTGTAGAAGCTTTCAAGTCCATCCAATTCACCATTTTAAAATAATAAATACATTTACTGGAAGGTAAAAGCAAGAAATAATTCTCATTTTTAAACAATACGATTCAATAATTGTATAAAATCATCACATTTAGATTGCCCTCCCCCTTTCCTTGACATTTACAACCGGATACATCTTTAACCTGACTGCTTGTTCCCTGCGAAACTTATTTTTACATCTGAGAGGTTGATATTTCAAAGGAGATCAAGGGTAAATCATACTACTGCACTAGAGTTCATTGTAAATGTTGATTGAAAAAAACAAAATTAGGACATTATTAGACAGAGGCCTACCCCTCTAGCCATTAAACCAACTATATTTTGCCTCCATAACACTTATGAGTATTGCATTATGGATGCCCGTGAGCTTTAATATGGATACTCACATCCATTTGAAGCACTGTCTAGATTTCCTACCTCTATTATTTGAAACAAATATTACCAGTACAAGTGAAACTCGGTTTGTTGTTGTTTGTTGCATGTACATGGCAGTGTGTATGTTGTGTGTACAGTCGTTTCTCTGTATACTGCAAGTTAGATCAGATGTTATCAAACAATCTGACTGCAACCAACACCAGCTGTACAGAGCTGTCAGTTACTGGCAATTTAGAAACATATGGCACCTGAATAAATGTTTGAATTTAGAGCTGTAGAGAGGAGAAAGCCATGTATGAGGTAAAGACAGTGTAAGACTATGTATGTGTTTGTCAGAGAGAGAATTTGCTATGGTGGCTCAGAAGCTTTTGTGTGCAAGCTTATTTTTTTTTTAGGATTCACGGCCTCAGGTGCTGTTGGTCAGAGTAGATCCGGGCTGTACAGAACCATCAGAGCCATCTGGCAGAGGAGAAAAAGGACAAATTATAAGGGAATTTAAGACATTTGTTAGTGCAGTCAGTAAACATAGGACTCCATACTTTCAGTGTTTCTGGCTCTTTCACTCACAGACATGAGATGGCATTCGCGAAACACCTCATTTCCATGTAATGATGCATTTCTGTACAACAGTCCTCTAATCTGAATGGAAGTGTAATCCATGAATGCTGGTGTGTAGTATAACAACAATAGGACACTTTTTGTATTGCTCTGCTTGTATGCGTTCACAGTGTTTAAAACAGGCTGTCAGTCTGTGCGTTACTTGGACATGCAATGGTTGATCCAGCTTTGGCTTCTAAAACGCACGTCACTCAATATTATTTCACAGCTCTATGGAATACTTGGTTCTGATTGGTCAACTGTGCCATCCAGCGATCAAATATTTCTGAATAATGACCACACATTCGAAAATAAAGTGATAATTCAATGGTCATGATTTCCTACTTCTCGTATCACTCTGCAATCTTTACAAGTAAGCTAATAAAAGAATTCCAACTCTAACCAATATTTCATGTCCATTTATTTGGCAAGTAGTTATGTAATAAGTGCAATAATGAGCAGTCAGATGATAATTTTCACACTATAAACACCAACAGAATTCAGATGCAAAACCGAAGGTTGAATTCAGCTTTTTCTGGAGACTCATGGTCTTTTTTCTCACATAAAACGTCATTTCAACTCAGTGTTATTTCATGTCCATTTAATTATTAATTTGGTAAGAAGCCTTGTAATAAGTGGGGTAATGTACAGTCAACCTTTCATAATCGCAAATTAAATGGCTGACTAGATTATCCCTTACTTGTGTAAAAGCAATACATAATATATTACAATACAATATTGCAAACGAGAATATTTAGTGGGAAATAATGTAGGGTGGGACTTGACTTTATCCACTGGAATTTGATTTGATCATTTGGATTGATATTGGTAAATATAATTTATCCACACACACACACACACACACACACACACAGACAGAGTCTTGGTTATGTCAGTAGAAATGTCTGTTCTGAGTTGGAGAAACTTGTTACAATTTGATGAAAGATAATGAATTATCGTGAATAACATTTTGAAAAACGTGCACTGATAAATCAGTTCCAAGTCCATGAACGTATATTAAGAAAGTAAAAGGGGTACATTTTTATTTCATGTTTTATTAACCCCACCCACTTCTAGATCCTGAATGAAAAGTATAATGGCATTACCGTTGGAGGACGCTGTGGTCTGTGCATGGGCATGAGGTGGAATGAGAGTGGAATTTAGCTGGGGCTGAATCATTAGCTCTGAAATGAAGAAAAACAGCTCTGTTGAAGATTAACAAAAACTAAGCAAAAACATATCAAACCCTTTTTTAAGAACAGAAATGACACAAGCTCGGGTTGTGTGATAAAAAAAAAAAATGCGCAAGCACTGCATCACTGGAACCTTGGGTCCATTTCCAAGAAATGCCAGACTCAGGGCAACTTGGGGGTTATATGATTTAAGGCTTTAAAAACGTATGACCTGAAAAATAATATTTTAAATATTAAAATATTTTCAAATACTTAGAATATGTCTCTCTTTATGGTCAACTGTTGTCTTGGTCCATTTTACATTTACACTGTTGTTTTTGTAAACCAGTCAACCAGAATAGCTCATACACTATAGTATATTATACACCGATCTGCCACAACATTAAAACCATCTGCCTAATATTGTGTAGGTCCTCCTCATGCCGCCAAAACAGCGCCAGTGATTTGGACTGTGGCTTGATTGTTGGTGCCAGAGGGGCTGACAAAGTCTACGGTAACTCAGATAACCACTTTGTACAATTGTGGTGAGGTTGGCGCTGTTTTGGTGGCACGAGGGGGACCTATACAATATTAGACAGGTGGTTTTAATGTATTGGCTGATCGGTGTAGTATAGTATAATGCAATAGTAAACTGTCTCTATCCTAAATTCTTCACTTTCACATGTTTTTTCAAGGCTATGTGCTTCATTGAATATCACACTTCTGCTGTTGTTTGCATTAACAAAATTGTCGATTTTCCTATTCTGCCTTTATCATGTTAACAATATATCATTTTGGTACATTTCAATTTTTCATTATAAAGAAATTTTGTTAACTTCTGTATGATAATTTTGGTACTGTGTTGGGTTGCCACTAAGGGGCCGTTTACACGACAACGTTTTCAACTAAAAACTGAAAACTTTTTATGCTTTTGGCTGTTCGTATACATGACAACGGCGTTTTGGGGCTTGAAAACGCAAACTTTTGAAAATGGGTTTCAAAGTGCAAGTTTTTGAAAACGATGCCATTATCGTCTCCGTGTAAACATACAAAAACGCAATTTGTGAAAACGATGATGTTATGCACACGCGTATTACGTATTAAGTCTATAGGCATGCGCGCGAGTACTTCAAAACAATGCGCGACACATTCAAAACTAAAATGGCGGACTACAAGACTGTGTTTGTGCTGCTCAAGATTTTTAGTTTATTGATGCTTCTCCAGCAAAGTGTTGATTTACTGCCTCACTAATACGACCAGCGATCGCCATCTTCATTGTTTGTATTCACCGCTCTGTGGAAGAATGCTTATTTGCTTAAAGTGACATCGCCAACTACTTGCCTGGCATGCATAATACAGCATTTTTAGTCGTTTTCGCGGATCCGTGTGAACGAGGATCATTTAGACAATGCTGTCGTCTGTATGCAAAACTTTTCGAAAACTTTCCGTTTTAGTACATGTGGTGCTGCATCCCTAATGCCGCAGTGAGAGGAGAGAAAAGGGCGCCCAGCCTATTTTAATCACACAGCACACATTGAACTCAGTGGAAAACATGTTGAAAATAGGGATGCTGCGATTTTAAGGTTTTACTATTTATTAGTATTATAAATGTCAGGGTTAATTTAACCATAACAATTTAGAATCAACGGTTAAAAACCGTGAAATGCTTTATTTACATGTGGCAAAAATATTATATATAATGTATAAATTTATAATATAAAAAGAGTTATTCAGAAGATTTTGTAAGACTAAATGTGAAAAACTCTTGTGCATGTGTGGATACTGGAGCTGTTGCTATGGTTACGGACGTGGTGTCCAGGTGTCGCGGGCTGAACATGAATTTTCAATTCACTTGAAACTGGGGCTACACACAAACTCCAAAATATAACAGAGGAATTCGATCTACCAGACTCATATCCACCAACAATAAAAAAAAAATTTAAAAAATGACATTTAAATGACTGGCTGAATACGACGGGTATAAAACATGCAGACAGAAGTCCTAGAAAAACACAAATTCTACAAATGGGACAGGATGCTCCACTAGTCGTCCAACAACAAACTAGTACATTTAATAATTTTTTGCTTGTGGTGATTTTTAATGAAAAGATGCAACTTTGCTTTAAGCGTGCTGCATTGCATGTAGTTACTATCAGCGAATAAACTTTGAAAAGTTGCATCTTAAATCATAATCATTATTTAAAGGATTGCTTGTGTATATTCACCGCATTCAACAATAAATGTCAATTTTAGTCTTTAACGGACTTTAAATTGCCTGCTGTAAGCAATGTTCCCATTATTATGCATAGTCCACAGGTTTATTTGTGAGATGTTGTGGACCGTTTATAGAGTCTGTTGCCGATTCTTTATGTTGGGTTGTCTGACAGACAACGGATTGCATTCCTAAACTGTTGCATAAGAAAAGACTGTTGAATGCCGTGAACTACATGTTGCGCACCCACAATAATCTTACATGTACACTTCTGAAGCACTGTGGTTACATTGAAGCACACCACTGAGTTTGGGATGCACATAAGTGATGTCGTGCCCTAGATTGGAGCGTCTCTAATTATATACCACCTATTTATTTTTTGTATGTTCATCAGTTTTCTTATTATAGGGCTGCCCTTAGCATCCACATATCCCCAGACGTCCACCAAGACGTTCAATTGTGATATGATATGCATTTTTTGCATCAGTGCTAATTTGCAAATAATCGTAAAACCAGTTAACTGCGATTTTCTCTCAGACGGTAACCTAACCATCAAAAACTCACACCGCGGCAACCCTAGTTGAAAATACACTTAAACCAAATTAACAACACAATCTTTTATAATAAAGGCTTTTATGACTCCGCATGAAATAATGTATTGAACTACTCACCCGTTGACTTAAAAAAGACGTCTTGATGCAAGTTAACCACGCAGTAACAGGCATGCAACACTTTCCTCATGTAAACTAGATTTCATGACAGTTAATTTTATAATTGAATTTATTTACCCTAGGGGTGGGCGATATGACCAAAATCTTATATCACGACATGAGTAATTTTATATCACGATAACAATATATATCACGATATAGTACGTTTTCTGGAAAATCAATAAAAATTGGTTTATATATCAAATAATCATATTGTAATGCCTATTTTTGGAACTCCAGGCAGTGAATTAAATACTTTGTAAATTAAAACTACTTTCTCTTTATTTGAAACAAGACAACAATGTCAAAGTAAATAAATAATAATAATAAACAAAATCAACTTGTTTTCAAAAATTAACCTTACCAAAATGCTAAATTTCACAGTACGCAACATTTCAATTTGAAATATTGCTGACCAATATTATTAATATTATTATAAACTTTGCTCAAGAAACTTAAGATCTTCTCAAAGCAAAGCGAAAAAGAAAAGAAAACATAAGTAAAACATTTCCAATGAAAATAAACACTTATTGAAGAAAATAAATATCAAATAAATATCACTTCTTGCTAAATAAATAAACAAATGACGAGTTAATGCAGAGTTTATCTTTTGGCTTTCATAATATTCTTTTGCGTGCTTCATTTTGAGGTGGTAAAACAGACTGCTTGTATTACGAGTGATTATATCGTCGTGCAACACAATTTGCAGATGATATTTTTCTGCACTGTGCTGGCTTATAGGATCCCACACCACAGATGTTGCACCTGTTTTAATAACAATCTCCTCTTCATTTTCTTGACCTGTTTGGGTGTCATCCCATTCTGTGGAGATTTCTTCCTCCACTTGGGTGATCCCGCTCTGAGCTCTCCTTCTCGCGTGTCAGATGATATGAATATTTTGTGCTTTTGAAGCGCCAAACGTGAGATGAAGGTCATTCAATTTGTTTGGGCATCTGCAGAAAAATTTCAATGCTGGAAAAATGCCCTGTCCATGTTTCTTTAATTATCTCAGTCTCAAGTGAAACCCTGCCCTGTGATACAGATGACCACGATGTGCACATGGATATTTACATAACGTAATATACATGATATAGCAAAATCTCTATCAATTGACACTTTATATTATCACCACAATATTTACAGTGCATTCATAAAGTATTCAGACCCCTTCACTGTTTCACATTTTGTTATGAGGCAGCCTTATATTTAAATGCTTTAAATTATTTTATTTTTTTCACATCAATCTACACATCATATCCCATAATGACAAAGCATAAAACAGATTTTTGATAACTTAGTAAATGTATTAAAAAGAAATAACTGAAATATAACATAGCTCTGGTGCATCCTATTTCTCTGAATCATCTTTGAGATGTTTCTACACTTTGATTGGAGTTCACCTTTTGCAAATTCAATTGACTGGACATGATTTGGAAAGGCTACCTGTTTATATAAGGTCTCACAGCTGAAAATGCATATCAGAGCAAAAACCAAGCCATGAGGTCAAAGGAACTGCCTGCAGAGCTCAGAGACAGGATTGTGTCGAGGCACAGATCTGGGGAAGGCTACAAACAAATTTGGCTGCACTGAAAGTTCCCATGTGTGTCCTCCATTATTCTTAAATGGAAGAAGTTTAGAACAACTAGGACTCATCCTAGAGTTGGCCACCCAGCCAAACTGAGCAG